>NC_133313.1:19362897-19664475 GCF_012295235.1 Primulina huaijiensis
TATAACATTTTAAAAACTGTATATAACATTTTAAAAACTAAATATGGTATGATTATCACTTTTCACTTGCACGTGGGTCAAAGCACATTTTGACCATGGCGGCATATGGTGACGTCACCAACGATTTGGCTATTTTGGTCCACTTGGCAAGAAGGGTGATATTGGTGATTTTGCAAAGTGGTCATGATTTATTTCAGAAGCACCAATCGAAATTAGGGCCCATCGATATTATATTACAAGAAATTGTTAATTTTAGTTTGAATCCGTATTTTAAACGTTTTTTTTGAGACGATCTCATAAATATTTATCTGTGAAACGGGTCAACTCTACCGATATTCACAATAAAAAATAATATTCTTAGCATAAAAGTAATATTTTTTCATGGATGACCCAAATAAGAGATCCGTCTCACAAAATAAAAAGTTATTACACCCTCTCACACAAGTTTTTTACTTAAATCGTTGTGATGTGTTCACAGTAAAAAAATTTTATATATATATATATATTGTTACCATTCATAATAATATTATTTTAAATTATATTAAAATATGAAAATATATCTTTCTAATGCAAAATTAGATTATTTTTCATAAATTTAAACAATAATTATAACAAAAAAATATAATTCCTAACTCAAATTTAATATAAATATGTGGGAATTTGAAACGAGGAACTGGATGGTATCTAGTTGCAGGGTGATTTCCAATACCCGTGCATATTATATCAAAAGGGATTTTTGTATTTCTGTATTTTTTTAAAAAAATATTATATCAAAATGGATTCATGGTTATTGTAATGTGAAATTAAATGATATATTTATCAATCAAGGTATATATTTTTGAGAAATATTTAATTATCAGACAGTGAAAGTGATTGGCTTGTTGGCCTCACATGTACATGTATGTACATTAGTATCCAGTCACGCAGCTATTTGAACTTGTGAGGAAGTTTGACCATTTGATTGTAGCCACAAAAATGATAGTTGTGCATGGTCAAAAGTTTTTAGTTTTTTTTTTTTTTTTTTTATGATGATATGTATAATAAATAATAAATAATTATGTACTATATGCACCATTTTACTCGTTGATTAGATGCTGAATGATGTATAATATAATGTCAATATACTTTTATAAAACAATTGTGCATGAAACTAATTTTTTATACAACTTGAGTCAAACATAAAGACAAAATAAAGATGAATAATCAATCAATATTTTATCATACACACAAACAGTGTCTTATATGTTATCTTCTCTTCCTATCTTAATTTTACATTAAGTCAACATATAGATGTGTAGATGTTTTTTTTTGTTTGAATCTCGTTTATAAAATCGTAATGAAGTTGGATGAGATTGAAACTCACGAGAAACTCTTCGGATCACTCTATATTTTCTTCATTTGCGAGATTTGGAAAAAAGGTACTTGACTAAAATCAAACTACTTGCTATTATGAGTATAAATGGGTGTTGGTATGAATATATTTTAGGGAAAAAAAGTGGATATATACAATTTTCTTATATATGTGTTATTATTCATCACGAGACTATAGTTTCAAGATTTTGATCTAGTTCACTCTGAAAAACCTTTAATAATTATCAGTGAGCAAGATGCATGAAAACTTCAGTCTGAAATTATATTTTAACGAACAAATTTATGGTACTGTTTCGCAAGTATTATGGTCAACAAATTCCAGAAGTTTTTGAAAGTCTTGAGAAGTTCAAAGATTTATTGGTCAAAAGCTCCAAATAGGAAAAAAAATTAATTAAATAAATAGTCAGAATTTGATGATTGAAGGGTTTGATTTATATCGTTTTCCCCAACCACAAAGGAAAAAGTGGTCTTGAAAGCAATATAAGTAAAGTTAGCAAAATTGGTATTTTATCCCATCAGTCTTAAGTGCATGAATAAATTGCCAAAATTTATTTTTTACTGAAAGATTACTCCATCATCCTAAAGAAAAGACGAACATGATATTCCAAAATTACAACTACCTTATTCTGCTAACCTCAACTCAGGTTCAAAATTTAATTGCTAAAAACAAGTTGATAATTTATAGTGTAAGAAAAATCATTTTGTAATAATGATTATGCATAAGAATGATTTTTAGAGTATACTGAAGAATTATCCATTTTTCATCCATCAAAATACGAATGGATTCATGTCGCGATCGAGCTACGTTGTAAGATCTATGACAAAAACTTATGTGAGACGGTCTCACGGATCATATTTTATTAGATAGATATCTTATTTGGATCATCCATGAAAAAATATTACTTTTTATTATAAGAGTATTACTTTTTATAGCGTCCATCTCAGTTCGTTGAAGAAGAAGTAGCTATTGTGACTCTTATCTGCTATCTTGCCTCTCAGCTTTTGAGTTTCCAGGTCCAACCTTTGAGACGTACAATACTACAATCGATGAATTAGTTGCTCATATTTTGGCCTCTCATGGTTTTTCTCGGAGTGTTAAAATCTGGACTCGGTTGGTGTTATGTTTATTGCAAAAAATACAAGAAAAAGATTTTTATTCTTTATATTATATATATATTATATAATTATTTTTTTTAAAAAAGACTAGGTTTGTCAATTATTATTTATTTATTTTGCCAGAAGATATTATATTTTCGAATATGCTAAGATATTTCGCCCATGCTTCCCCCGCCCTCCCAATCGATGGAGTCACTAGATAACGTTCCCCATCATTCCAATAGCCATGCTCTCCCTCACCCCAAAACCCCTCTCCTTCTCCCTCTCCACCCCATTCCTCGCCGTCGACCACCACTTCCGCCGTCACAAACCGCCTCCCCCACCCTCTCATCCCAAATTATCATCCATCTCTGCCATCATTCTCCCTCCTTCCTCCTCGTACGACAGGTCTCAACAACAGAAACTCTACCGGCCTTACCGCTCACCGCCCTCTTCTGTTCCACATAAATACCGATCCCTCGACACCAACGGCCGCCTCGATATACTTTCCAATAGATTAGGTCTTTGGTTCGAGTACGCCCCTCTAATCTCCTCTCTGTATCAAGAAGGATTCATTTCCACCACTCTTGAAGAGATAACGGGCATTACTTCTCTCGAGCAGAACCGACTCGTTGTCGCCTCGCAGGTTCGCGACTCTCTTGTTCAGTCTTGTGATTCCGATACCGCGTCCTTTTTTGACACCCCGGGAAACCCAGAAATTCTTTACGAAATTCGAATCTTGAACACCCCACAACGCGCTTCTTCCGCGAAGTTCATCATAAAGAATGCTTTTGATGGGGAGAGAGCCGGGGAGTTGGCTAAATCTATGAAAGATTTCCCGCGGAGGTATGCAGAGAAAGGGTGGGAGAGTTTTGATGGGAATTTACCGGGGGATTGTTTGGGGTTCGTGTATTTTAGGCAAGCTCAAGAGCATAAATCGACGTCTTTGCTAGAGCTGAGTAGGGCCGCGTTGGAGAAGGCGTTTGAGGTGTCAGAATCGGAACGTGCCAAGCAGAGAGTTTCGGTGGATTTAGAGGGGCAGGATGAAGTGGAAGGAGTAGATGGTGCTGCAGTTGATGAAATGGTGAGGGTTCCGGTGGTGAGGATGTCAGTGGGAGAGGTAGCAGAGTCGAGCACAGTGGCGGTTTTACCTGTTTGCAAGGCGGAGGGGAAGGGAATAGAGGTGGAGGAGGCGCCATGGGAATGTGGAATGGTCGGATATTTCGGGGTCGTTGAGGCAGAGAAGGGGTGGAACCGGTGGGTGGTTTTGCCCGGATGGGAGCCAGTGGCAGTATTGAAGAGAGGAGGGGTGGCAGTGGCCTTCAAAAGGGCGGGTGATGCATTGCAGTGGAGAGGCAGGAGGTGGGATGCGGAGGAGGAACTCTTGGTGGTGGCGGATAGAGGGAGGTGGGAGGTGGCTCTCGATGACGCATTTTATTTGGTTGTGAGTGGTGGGAACGGGAGTGGCGAGGAGGGGTTGAGAGTTGAGAGAGGTCTGAAGTTGAAGGAGATAGGGGTGGTGGAAAGCTTGGGGACTGTGGTTTTGATTGTTAGGCCACCTAGAGATGACTATGAAGATCAATCAGGTCCTCAAGATTGGGATTAGAATACCTCCATATATTTCTGCTATACTTTGCGTTACTTTATGTAATATGTACTTTGGCTAAAATACATGGTGAATATTCAGTTGGTGTAGAAGATAATGAATCACGAATGTGGTATAGAAGGGGGTGAAATGGTGGAACGTTGTGGGAGCAAATAGAGAGTTAATAAATACGTGGCTTATTTTTTTTATACATCTTAAAATGTTTACCGAATGCCGTATTAAGTTACTAAATACGGGATAAAATGTTTTAAAAACTTAACCCAAGCCCAAGAAAAAACTTCCACGTACATATTTCACAGCCGAAAATTAGTATCTCCGCATTCAGCTAATAGAAACAGAGTTATGACCATATATTCTCTTGCCAACATCACTCGCAATTTTCCATGTTAATAACAATAGCCTTCTTCATTAATCATTGTAGCTCACCACAATCATCAATTACAACGGTGGACGATGTAGTACCGGACTGAGAACCAACCTTCTCCATTTCCTTCACCACATCATAGCCTTCCACAACTTTCCCAAACACAACATGTTTACCATCAAGCCAACTAGTCTTAATAGTGGTGATAAAGAATTGTGATCCGTTCGTGTTTGGCCCAGAATTTGCCATTGATAGCAGCCCTGGCTCTGTGTGCTTTAGCTTGAAATTCTCGTCAGCAAATTTCATCCCATAAATAGACTCTCCTCCAGTCCCATTACCTCTTGTAAAGTCTCCTCCTTGACACATAAAACTTGGAATAATTCGATGGAATTTACTACCCTTGTAATGCAATGGCTTTCCAGCAGCTCCAACCCCTTTCTCCCCTGTACAGAGGACTCGGAAGTTTTCAGCAGTTTTTGGTGCCGTGTCAGCAAACAGCTCCATCACAACTCGTCCAGCTTTCATCTTTCCGATCAAAATGTCAAAGAAAACCTTGGGGTTCTTCATCTCTCTCTGAAATCAGAGATGTAAAAACGAAAGACATGACAGGTTTGCAATGCTTAGGCTGGAGCTTATCTATAATTGGATAGTTTCGCATCCCTCGCATGCATGCACTGTGGTAATGTTCATCTTCCTCTCTTTTCCTAATCATATCTCCTACCCTCAATGACATAGCTGCTATTGTTTTTAACTGAAAGAAGAAATCTTGGGGTAAATAGTTTAATATGAAGATAAAACTCCGATAAGATGATGGGAGGTCCAAACAAGATTTGAGACACAGGAAAACAAATAAAGATGAAATCTTCAACAGTTCTAAGTTTTTCAAAAATAGATAAATAAAGCCGTTATGATTCACATACTGAAACCACATATAACACCACAGATTATCACAAATTCATACACCAAATCCAAGTTAAATTCCACTGAAACTCCGGGAAAAAAAGCTCGAAACAAATTCATCAAATGGAAAAATGTTCATCCGATGTTAAATCCCTCTTACACAATCAAAATCTATATGAAGAGGATTACAAACTACGGAAGACACAATGATTTATGTAGCACAATTTTTGAGCCCCACAGGCTTCTGGAAATTAACACCTGTGAGGCCTTCGATATGTGCTTCCATACGTACAAATCGATTGAAACTCGAACTGTATGACCTAAATAGAAGGATTCTTACCTAACACCTTTGGTGAGCGACGACAATTTTCGGATTTTGCTTCTTTACGGGAATAGACTGAATTGCTGCAGGCCTGAACTCTCACGGGGTTTATCTAGGGTTTTAGTATGTTGATTTTACATATTACCCCTCCTTTCCAATGTATTCTCACATTCCTCCCACTTTCAGATTTTCTGTAATAGGGTGTAATTGATATTTTTGTGAATTTAGCTCGGTGACACCACCAATGGGTTATTTGGGTTTCGGGTAGTTCAAGGGTTTCGGGTTTTATCTTTTATACCTGATTATTAATTTATTATAATTAAATTTATAATATTACATAATACAAATTAAAATAAATTTTTTTAAAAATAATAAATCGGGTATCCGAATTACCCAATCGGGTAGAAACTCACTACCAAATACTTAAGATGACAATGAGACGAGTTTGATCAAACCCGACACCATGTCCGGTTTAATAGGTGATCAGGTTTATATATTCGGTTCATTATCATCCCTACAATATATGATTCAATATATTATATCGTGTTCAGATATACCTATCCCGACAAAATACCCCAAACATCCGACGATCTACCCAATCGGATTCCGATCGAGACCCGACTGACCCGACTCGAATGCTCACCCCTACTTAATTTAAAGAGAGATAAAAATAATCAAATGAAACCGGAATAACTTATAAATCGTTCTAATGATTCCACCTATATTTTACACCCATGCTAGCTATTATCACACTTAGAGATAGCCAATAACTATAGGAGATGATGCAACAAATAAACTTGCAGAATATTTGAAATGATCAAACAGTACAATTTAGCAGAAGATTTTGAATGGTAAACTGCACAAATGAATATATGGTCACGATTCCCATTGAACTTTTTGAACATCACTTGGTCACCAATTCTCAGGAGATCGATGCGTTCCACGAACTGTGCTGCCTCTCCGTTCCACTGACTGCGGAGGAGTCAACTGCATGGTCATGTGGTGTGCCATAAAATTGACTGCTGCCGACTGTTTGATGAGGAGATCATAATCAGGCGATCGGAAGCTTAAAACGGGCACCGATGGTCCCACAACTGGGGATGGTAACTTTTTGGACGCCTTTGATGCTTCTCATGGGGTCAATGAGAAATGTACGGACAATTATCTTCAGACCCATGAGCAAAGAAAATAGAACAGGACGTGACAAAAAACTGAAGAAATCATGTCATTTGGTAAACAATACAAACTGTCATTCTTTGAATGTAGTCGGAGAGCCGTTGAAAAATTACAGAGTATAAACTCTCGATGTTTGTGGTCCAATGAACACAAAAACTTTGAACAATAACATGTATTTTTTGTTATTTATCGATGATTACTCAAGGTTTTGTAGGGTGAGGTTTTTGAAGCAAAAATCAAAAGTATTGTGGGAATTTAAGAAATTTAAAGCGCGTGGAAAAATAAGTGGGTTGTCAAATCAAGATGCTTAGATACAATGGAGGAGAGTATGTCTCAAGAAATTCAAAATGATATGTGATGAAGAAGGAATAAAGTATCAACTTACTGTTCCGTATACTCCATAACGAAACGGAGGAAGTGAGGGGAAAAATAGAACAGTACTGGAAATGACAAGATGTCTTCTGCACAAAAAAATAATTGCCCAAAGAGTTTTAAGTTGAAGCAGTAAATATGGTCGTGTATTTAGTGAATTTGTTGCCAAAAAAACCTTGAACTTTCATGTTCCATTTGAAAAATGATACAATAGCAAGCCTACTGTAGAGCAGTACTAATGGATATTTAGATGTGTGTGCTACATGCATATTCCGAAACAGATGTAGATGAGACATAGAATGAAGTTGTTATTCGAACTTCCATTAACAAGTCTTCGTGCAATTATCATTCTGCATCTCGTTTATTTTTACTGTCTGCTAATATCGAGAAGCTTTGGTTCAGTGAGTTAAGTTGAACTTTTCCATACTGATTATACAAGTTGTTAGCTGCATTCAGAAGATCGATATTCAATATAATATTGCATGTTAATATCGATTGAGATTCCTTAAGCTCATAAGAAAATTTTTGTGAGGTGTATATTTACTCCTCCAAATAATTCCACCGATCATAACAATAAAATTGGATCATTATTAAAAACTATTAATTTAACAAATTATTAATCTATATATATCTTCACATATCTCTCAACAAATTCCTACATAAACGGTAAATCACTTTTTAATGTATTTAACAATCATTTAAGCATAGAAAATTATATTTAAAAAAGTATTTGAAAAACAAAAATATATTACACATAAACAATAAATAATATTTCTTTTATATATCATATTATATACACACGTGTGCCAAGTCGTTAGTTAAAATAAAATGAGCAATTGAGTCTGTAATCCTGAAATCTCATTAATTTTTCCAAGGCATCGAGGTTACAAAAACGACCTAGTTATTTTCTTTATAATTTGTTTAAAAATCCATTTTGGATTAGATTCAGCTAGATATTTATCTCTTTTATTAATTATTTTTTTAATTACCTAACATATGTGCGTAAATTATTAGTATATTACAAAGGATTTTTTTAGCAATTAGTCATGTGGATCACTCACCGACTCTACGAATCAGTATGTTATGATGACCAAAATATTGCATGTCCAAAATCTGATTGCAGTGTGGGAGCCACCGAATGACTTGTCGGACCAGTGTGCTACACACTTCGGTTCCTAGACATACGCCGAGCATGAGTTTTCAGTTTGATCCCTGATCACCAGTTCAAGTTCATGCACGCACATATATGTTTGTATGTTACGTTCATACATTACATATTGAGTGATTTGTCACTTATATCCTCATTTTTATCTTATACACCCTATTTAATAGGACACGTCTCAGTTTGGACAAGTCAGAAGGAGCCCGCGATGGCCATAGAGATTAGTGTTTTCAGGGGAGGTCTACCAGGTTTTTCCTTTGCTGTTTATTTGGGTTTTCAGACATATTCGATATGATTGTATAACACTTATTCAGGTTATACTGCTAGTGTAGCGGAGATACTATGATTTGCATTGTTCTTTTCCCGTTAGTTTTAGAAGTTTCTGCACATTATGGTTTAAATTTGGTTATGATTTATTGAGTTTATTATTACATACTATAATTATTCTAATGTAGAGTTTCAGGTAAGGACGCGACAAAAATCCTGACAAATCTCGATTTTTAAAATGATATTTTTGTTATTAAAATAGATAATACAAAGTTGAGTGCTAGTTATATATGATTGATCAAACATAAATGACAAACAATATTCATAAATGTAAAAAAAAAAATGAGAAAATTCGTTTTTTATTCGTTGTATTACGCTTCACGATTTTGGTTCATCGTATTTTCAAAATTGAATATTAATATGGGAAGATCAATTTTTTCAAAGGAATTCATAATTGATTAATTGAATCTAAGCATCGCTTTGATTTCAAAATAATTAAAGCTCGTTCAACCCATACTTTAAAGCAAAACCATCATTGCTTGCAATTTCATGTTCATATAAGAAATCTAATCACATCCAAGAGCCATTTTATTTTATTTTTTTAGAAAAAATCTAAACGAAAGCTGTACTCATTTATATTATAGTTTAAGATAAAAACTTGTGTGAGACGGTCTCACGGATTGTATTTTGTGAGACGGATATCTTATTTGGGTCATCGATGAAAACAATATTACTTTTTATGCTAAGAGTATTACTTTTTATTGTGAATATCGGTAGGGTTGACCCGTCTCACAGATAAAGATTCGTGAGACCGTCTCACAAGAGACCTACTCATAGTTTAATTAACGTGGTTGCCACTCTATTTAATACAAGTAAGCCGAATTTCAATTTTTACCAATTTTCCTCTTTCTATATTTTTTTTACCTAAAAATATATTTTCAACAGTTTATACCCCTTCCAACATAACTATATATTTTTACCTGATTCCTCACAATTTCAAAGAAACAACTATATTATTATATCATTTTTTTGAAAATTCATAATAACTTAGTCATAACTATCTTTTATTAAAATATCGGTTGTAGTGGAATAATTATCTCTACTTGATAAAACAATCGAACATTGTACTTGAAGTGCTGTATGTAGACATGTTACTGGATCGGATTTAACCGGTTCCGGATTATAAAATAATGGAACCAAACGAATCCAATAGCATACCAATTAAATCGGTTCCGATAGCATAATATCACGAGTGTGATTTCTAGTGATTTCAAATAGTGCACTTATTAATGATTTGAAAAATCCTCAAACACGTCCAATTTCGAATTTTTCTTGGAAATTTGTAATCCCTAATAATAAGGGTGAGACGGGACACACACCCACAATGCCTTGGGTTACTTTAGTTTATATAATTTATATTTAAATTGAAATGGTTAAATATTGGATCATGCGTGAACCGGCCGAATAGAACCGGAGATATTTTAAATATGAGAAAAAATGGAAATATGAAATCATATTTTTAGAGCAAGAAACCCAAAACCCTACGAGTTAAAACCCCAGTCATCCATTCGTCACTCTTACACTGAGCTTTTTCTTATCTTTCTGCTAATCCATTTCTCCGATGGTCGATTGAGCTGAGGAGCTGGGATTTCAATAATTGAACATGGTTAATAAGAGGCCAATTCGGAAGGATTCTACTGAATGTGGAAATGGATTCAATTGTGATGGAAATGATTCTAAGAAGAGAAAAAGCGGGAAGCATGATCGGCAGCAGATTTTCATGACTGAAAATGATTATAGGACGCGACTTCAGGAGATTTTGTACAGTCCGGAGCATATTTTGATGAAAATTTTCAGGAAGGATGGTCCGACGCTGGGTGGTCAGTTTGATTCCCTTCCTTCGAATGCTTTTCTCCGCGGTAAGAGATTCATGAGCATCTGTATTCTTTTGTTTTTTCGTTTAATCTTTGTGACGGGTGTGAATCTGAGTTTTGGAGGTGCTTAAAAGTCCCATTTCTGATGCTGTTTGTAGTCGATGATGGTATTTTGTAGTTCATAGCGTAAAATGATTAGTGGACTGATTAGAAAACAATGAATTACGAAATCCAATTATTGTCTTACTGTGAATTGAAAATGGTCTCGAGGAAGTAACGTACTAACTTATCAATTGGCTGTAAAACGCATTGTTATTTTCTGCTGAGCTGACTTCGTGTTACATGAATGATTGTTTTCAAAAAAAATATATTTTTATTTCATTTTATGATAAAATGCTGCTGAATCTTTGTTGATAAAAAAAAACGTATGGTTTTGAATGTTTAATACCTTTTCCTCTTGTCTAGATTCCCGACTCCTAAAGAGGTTGTTCATGTTAAGGTATATGAGTGGCTTTGGATGAGTCAAGTTTTGACTCCTTTTTTGACTTTTGGCATGCCATCTATGATCTACCCGTTAGGAGTTTGAACCGCATAGATTGTCACCAGCTATGTTTTATTTGTGAATTGAACCACCAGCTATGTTTTATTTGTGAATTGAACCCAACTAGTGTTTCTTTGGAAGGAGCCATTCTATTTTAATTTATAAATTTTGTTATTTACACGAGCTAGTCACAAAAATGAGACTGTAGATAGTGGAGCTGGATTAGGAATATCACGTGGAAGAAAAAATGAGCTGGCATTCTCATGGAGGATGGAGCTGCATGTCGGTATCTGAGTTCATCTGAGAGCATGGTCCTAAGTGAGAAGCAGAATGATATTTTTTCTAATTAGTTCAATCTCTGAAATCGCATCAACTGTTCTCCACATCTGTGCCATGCTGCTCTCTTTTGCAAAATTACAAATTTATGAAATGCGTCAAAATCATTCTCTTGATTATATTCTCTGATGGCCAGATTGCCGAAAGCCTCATCATGAAGAGAATGGGCGTTCAACCCATAGAAAAAGAAAGGTATGAAATACAATTTTTAACAGGGAATTTTAGGAAATGATCACAGTTTTTGACCTATATTCATTCAACATTTTTTTTTATGCTGTTAGGTTTCAATGCATTCCACTTTAGGCTACCAAGTTGGTTGTGAGAACAGTTCACTTGGGCAGAGGCATGGTGCTGGAAAGGGTCCAATGTCTGTGAAGGGTGCTCCAATTAAGAAACATGGCATGGGCAAAGGTTTCATGTCCAAAAGCAATGCTCCTGGGAAGAAACATGGCAAAGGGAAAAGTTTAATGACCGGTTGGCGAGTGACAAATCCCGATGCCACAGATTTTCCACATGGTGTTAATTTCAGCGAGAGCACCATTCAAAAAAAGGAAAAAAGATTGCAGCGACAACAGACTATTGTGGTTTGCTCATTATTCAACCTTTTTACAGTTTTCCTGTGATGATTATGCATTTTTTCTTGTGCTGTGAAGATAGTTGATTGAATTTGTATTTATCTAAATATTTGAATTTTATATCACTTGAAAACCCAATAAAAGTCAATTATTCTGTGTGTAGAGAAAATTAGCAAACAAAGAACAGGCTAGGAGGAAAACTTCCATGAGAAGTCGAAAGGTAAAATATGCTCTAGCTTTTGCATTTATCTTACTAGGAAATTCACCCATTTTTGGCTGCTCAGTGATCAATAGTTTCAGACTTACCATTCTATAACGCCAGGTGGAATGCCAGAAAGTCCAAAAACAGAAACAACCTCGTAAAGAAAAATGTGAGCTTGCTCTTGAAGATGTGAAATGTCTAGAAAGTATCGAACATTTTGCAGTCCTACTTGATGATGAAGAACTGGAGCTTCAAGAATTGCAGGCAGGACCAAATCCTTTACCCTGTTCTGCACACTTCCCTACCAATGGATCACATGGTTGCTCACTTTGCAAAGGTTATTCTTACCAATCTTTTTACTGTTTACAATATTTGTCAATATTTTACTTACATAAACTGAATAAAACATTGCCTTGCTGCAGTAAATACATTTCTGGTTAGACTGTATTTGATATGCCTGTTGGTTCATCCTTATAATAAGTTAGTACTTTTATAGATTTGCTTGCCAAGTTTCCTCCAAGTTCTGTGACAATGAAGCCACCCTTGTTTATACAACCATGGGCGTCCTCGCCAGAGCTTATGAGTAAACTTTTTAAGGTACCTGCAGTAGTTTATTCTATTATGATTTCATGTTGCAGTTGACTATGGGTGCAAATTGTGAAGTTTCGCTCAATTTTTATCTATGTTAAATAAATTCTCTCTTTCTTGACAAGACACTAATAAAATATATTAATTCTTAGACATTTCATTATCTTGGAAATTATGACCCACCTTGACACGTAACATGTGTAAATATATTTTGCATATTATATTATCTGCAGGGCAGTAAGTATTGCACCTTACGGCATCCTCATTTATCTGTTCATATTACATATCATTGTGGTGAATGGTAATTTGAGGGTTAAAGAGCCGTGCTTCTAGTTCTAGCTTGGAAGGGAGCTTATTTTCTCTTCAAAGGGAAGTAGTTACCAGAACTTTAAGAAACAGGAGATTGCTGTGCTTTCCTATTTTTTCTTGTTGCTGAATCTTCAATATTCAGAGAATTTTCTCTATGATTCACTGAGCTGTCAAGCCTTGAAGAAAGTTAGACAGCATAGCCCAGTGATTGCTAATAGAAACTTGAGTTTGTAGAAAATAGAAATCTTCGGATAAGATGTACAATAATTAGCAGAGGGTTATAGCATCATCTTAAACCACATGCCTAGTTACTATCAGCATATTATATATGTATTATGCAGTGTTCTAAAACTCGGACTAGGCGGCCGTCCGACAGCACCGAAAAGTTGCTAAGCGGCAGGGGCGCCTAAGCGGGCCTAGGCATTTATAGTTTTTTTGAGAATTTTTTTTGGGCTTTTAATTTTTGAAATCCTAATTAAACCAGAACATTACATGAGAAAAAATTATATGTTTCTGTTTTTAATTTTTTGGGATTGAAAGCCAAATTAAAACCACGATTTGTTGGCTTGCGCTTGCCATAACATACCAGTCTCATCTTCGTTGTCAGCTTACTTCTGCGCACATAAGAAAATCGAGCCATACCCTAAAGACTTGCATTGTTTATTATCCTGACCCGCCTTAAGCTGAAGAAGCATAAGGAATGAACCAGACGTTAATTGGATTTTAACAAAGTTTGGGCTGAAATTTATTCTAAGAACCACTACAAGTCTATTGATAACGTGGAGTCCGCACTGTTCTGGCACCCGACTAGCGCCTAACGAATTTTAGAACTTTGGTATTATGTATAACAATGGATGCTGATAATTTAAACAAAGTAAGTCTGCCGATTATTTTTCTGTTTGTGATCACCTTCCTGCTTTATCTACTCTCTCACATTGATGTAAAAATTATTTTCTTGATATTTCCACAAATAAGACTTTGCACACCAGTTCTTACGAATTTTTTTCTGATTTTTATTTGAAGGTTTTCCAGTTTCTTTGTACGTATGCTTGCACAATCAGTGTGTATTCATTCACATTAGAGGAGTTTGCACATGCCTTTCATGATAAGGTAATTTGATGTCACTGCAATATTCTGTTTATTAGTATTTAACGTGGTATATTTAAGTCCATAGGTCTCTCAATTTAATTTTCCTGGTTTTCATTGTACTCTCCTTCTGGTTTTCAGGATTCCTTGTTACTTGGGCAAGTACATTTGGCCCTTCTGAAGCTACTTTTGAAAGATGCTGATAAGGAGCTCGGTAGAGGATTTCTTTCTCATGCCAGCAAAAATGGCAAGTTTTTGCGTTTACTTCATTCGGTGAGTTGGGCTATGTTTAAGCATAGCAAACCCCTTGTGATGTTTGTGCTGATTCAGTTCTACAAAATGTGTTTTCGAATAATTTGCTTGTTATACTTATGCATCCTACTTGAAGAAGTGGCTGTCGGCTGAATTGATTCTGCTCTATTAGATTAACAACCAAAAGCATAATTGGATCAATGTTGTACGGATTAAATGTTGGGTGATTACTACTGTCAAAACTAGTTAATTAATCTGACATGATTGTAGTGTCGCAATATTAACCTTATGTCCTTCACTTTTTGTCAGCTCGAACGTCGCACATCTGTTCTAGAGTTGTGGCAGAATTCATTAAACCTCCTTACATGGACAGAAATACTTCGTCAAGTATTGGTTACTGCTGGTTTTGGTCCGAAGCTCAGCATGGAACCTAAGGAAGTTAGCAACAAGGTTTTACTTATACCCTGGCATGATCAGACCTAATTTATGATAATGAATTGCCACATTATTCTTTCTCCTATGCACACCACACACACACACACACGTGTGTACGTACTCTATATATAACACTTGAGCCATAATAAACAAAATAGTATAGTTTAGGATCCTCAAAAGAGTGTGTGTGTGTGTGTGTAACATACGCTATATATAATACTCGAGCCATAATAAACAAAATAGTATAGCTGATGATCCTCAAAATACCACTCTTTCTTTTTTAGTCTCCCTATTTCTTCTTTTTGCATTATAAATTAAATGTTTAAAAAATCTAAAAAACTTGTTGAAAGTCAGAAAAATTCAAATTTTATTTTTAATTTTTCAATTTAAGTTCAATATTTTTTAACTAGAGTGCTTATGTAAAAAAATTGGTTGGACATGCACGCAACACGTCCATGCGGGACTAGTATATATACCTTTCTTGCAATTTGGACATGGAGCATCGTAACTTGTCGACATTTACTTTGTTTTGTAAGAGACCACATATCTTATGAACCTTTATCTGCTTGAATGCATTTTGTTTTATCTTAATCTTACTTGTTTTTGCTCTGTAGGAAGTTGACCTAATGGAAAAGTACTCCTTAAGTCGTGGTACATTGAAGGGAGAACTATTCTATATTTTGTTGAACCGAGGAAACAGTGGGATGAAAGTCTCAGAATTGGCACAATGTTCATCTGTAAGTTTGTATATAACCATGATATAAGCAAGCATTAATTTTCCTGTTGGATAGAGTGAAAAATATCAGCATAATTAGGTATTTTGGCTCTTAAGTGCGATTATTTGTCTTTCTTTGCAGATTGTTGAGTTGAGATTTGGGGATACATCAAATGACCTGGAAAACTTAATCACCTTAGCTCTGTCGGGTGACGTCACTTTGTTTGAAAAGATTTCCTTGTCTGGATATCGTTTACGGATCAATGCTGCTGCAAAAGAATGTGAAGACTGCCCATCTGGTTCTGAAGACTTTGGGAGTGTAGACGATATTTCTGAAGTCAGTATTGTACAAGACGATGAGAATGATTCTGAGCATGGGTCTAGGGATTCCAGTCCATTTGAACCCAGGGAAAGTGTTTATAAAAATCAATCTGAAATGTTGATAATGCACAATGAAATTGATGAGAGCTATACAGGAGAAGTGTGGCTGTTAGGACTCATGGAGGGTGAATATTCAGATTTAAACATTGATGAGAGGCTTAGTGCCTTGTCCGCATTGATTGATCTACTTAGTGGTGGATCCACTGTCAGAATGGAGGTAATCCCTCAGATTGTTTCACACTTCTTTTTTAATAAAGTTTATGCCTGTCCTTATCGGTCAGTCACTCCTCAGAGTTTGATATATTGTATTTTATTGTTGCCTTTACTTTGCTATTGCAGCTGTTAAATGACTATCCCTTCAAACGTGTAACTATATGATTATTTGCACAAAATCCTCAGGCACTCTAATCATAACATGGCCTGACTTTTTAGGATGCAATGGATAGAAAGTTATTTTGTCTTATTAATTGATAAGTAAAATATGCTTGTTTTTGTTTATCTTTGTCTGTGCTTAAATGATGGAAGCCTTTAAGAGATCAAACAACATTTTACCAAATATCGCAACACAATCAGAGGGAAAACAGTTTTATCGAAGAAACTTGTACGAAAAACGCACTTTCCCCTTTTCCTGCAGGATCCTTTCACAACAATTGCGGAATGTTCTCAAAATATCAATATTTACGGTTCTGGAGCAAAAATAAAGAGATCGACCACGAAGCAGTGTAATTTGCTTGCGCTATCAGGAAGTTGTGGGCAAACACTCTGTAACCTTGGTGTTGGTACATCAGAGAATCCTATTGATTCTTTGGTTACCATGTCAAATATCAGTGATGAAGAAAAGTACGAAAACATGAAAATGATTGCGGAGGAATTCGAAGTAGATGGCTATATACATCCTATGCAGTCTATCTTTCTCGGTTCTGATCGTAGGTACAATAGATACTGGCTGTTCTTGGGGCCTTGTGATGAATCAGATCCTGGACACAGGAGGATTTACTTTGAATCTTCTGAAGATGGCCACTGGGAGGTGATTGATACGCGAGAGGTGAACTTTGTTGCTTTCTGTCCTTAAATAAATTAAAACACTAATATTTTTCATGATTGGGTTCGATTTACTTCTCTGCTTGTTTGTCATCTGATTTCAGGCTTTGTGCACTTTGATGTTGACTTTGAACCGTAGAGGTGCCAGGGAGGCCCAGCTTCTGGCATCTTTGGAGAAACGAGAAGCATTTCTTTTCCGAGCAATGTCTAGTACACACAGTGATGTTGAAAACGGGAAGCTTGTCCCTTCTGATCAATCTGAAATTAATACTTGCAGGGAATCTAGTACCTCACCGGTGTCTGACGTAGACAACCATTTAAACTTGAATGAAATCTCAAATAATCTTCCTTCTTCTACTGGTGCTCTAATTGAAGATGCGGTGAAAGGAGGACAGACTGAGATATCAGGTCCTTCATTAGCTTTCGATGTATATCTGTGGAAGTCATTTTACTATAAACTCAAAACCGTTAAAAATATGAAGAAGGCATATCTTGATTCACTCAGAAGATGTGATCAATGCCATGACTTATACTGGCGAGAGGAAAAGCATTGTAGAATTTGCCATACCACATTTGAGCTTGATTTTGATCTAGAAGAGAGATATGCAATTCATTACGCACTATGTCAAGTCAAAAGTGATGCTAGTAAATGCCGACGACCAAGAGTTCTATCTTCCCAATTGCAGGCACTCAAAGCTGCAATCCATGCGATCGAGGTGGGCATTTGTAAAGCTAAATTTTTTGTTTTTTATTAAGGATGCACATGAGTGAAACACAATCAATGATATTATACTTATTTCTATTGGCATGAGCCTGCTTGTTGGACACACCTCAACAGTTTGTGGATTACCTGCAACTTAATTTCATCATGTATATTTGAGATTTGAAAACCGTTAGTTTTATGAGCAGATTCTGTAGATTCATCATTTTGTACATATCTCTGTGTTCAAGGTGACGGAAACCAATTTGGGCTTACACACTGCTCAATGACTCGAGTGTATACCCAAGATGTTTTCTAAGGATGTAATCAACCCGACTGTTTAATATGAAGATCCATTGTAAAAAATTCGACGCATCTATTTCTCAATTTCTGTCTTGCTCTGCTTGTTAACTTGTTTGAAGTAGTTCATAAATTCTTTCATTATTTGTGGGCACGTGCATTTAATGGAAGGTTGTGTAGGTTAAACTTAGTAATTTCCCATAACAAGGGACTTCCTTTTGTAGCACACAGTGCTTCTGATGGGTAATTATGACATACCTTGTTCAGGGAAGACACTGAGACCTGGCCATAGACTGCTTAGATTATACTGATCATTCTAGCAGGTTAAGCAGTTTATCTTGCTTTTGGAGCAACATATCCTTGTTTTATTTGTAGGTTTAGTTGGAAGCAAATATTAGTTTCTTGCAGCTTGAATTTGTCTTAATATGAGATTAGCAATGCAAATGGTTGGGCAAAATTTTATGCATACTTTAAGCAAATGAATGACTTTGCAGTCAGTTGTACCTGAAGATGCCTTTTTTGGCTCTTGGAAGAGATCTGCTCACAATCTTTGGGCCAATAGGTTGCGACGAGCCTCGAGTTTAGCAGAATTTTTACAGGTGGGGATGCATCTGATACTTTCTTCCCTAATAGATATTTGCTTTCAGAATGCTATAATTATAAAATTCTTCCGCTTTACAATGTTTCAGGTTCTTGCTGATTTTGTTACTGCCATCAAAGAAGATTGGTTTTATCAAAATGATAATTCTTCTGGTTCCTATTGCATCCAAGACTACATATTTTCAGACTTTTCAACCGTGCCACATACCTATTCTGCAGTTGCATTATGGATAGTGAAATTGGATTTATTGGTCGCCTCTCATATGGAGAGCTGTAAATATCAAAATAAATCTAAAAGCTGCAGGTAGACTTGAAGGTACACATTCTCACCATTCCGGGTTTTGCTGTTATGATGCTTTTGTTTTGCATTGTATCTCAATAATTCTAGGGTTCTAGTGTTAATTCAACATTCCTTTGATTGAAGAACACATACTTGCACTATATTCTGTTGTCAATTCTTGTCTTTCTTTTCCATACGTACTCGCCCGCTCATTCCAAGCATGGGTTGTTGAATGGCGTGAGAGGACATTCTAGTGTTATTTGAGTTGGTGGTTACTGACCGATGCTATTTGAGATTATCCTTATTCTTCTTGGTTATGTTAACCAAGGTTTTATTTCTGATGAATACAACTTAATGGGCAATCAATTTATTCTCCATTTTGGCATTCTTTCTTTGGGAAATGGCCTTTCACACTCTCCATCTTAATTTCAATTATTGTCCCGTAACGAATTGCTTTAGGATGATCCTTCTTCTATGAAGTACTCATAATAGAGTATCTCTTGCTCTCACATATCCCATATGTCCTTGGACCGATTTATTTTAGTTCTTTATCATTTTTCTGCCTACCAGTTCCTCCTTTAGTCTGTCCTTAAATAACAAGTTATTATTTCGATAATTCTGACAAGATGTGGGAACATTTAAATGCCATGGTAGGAAAATACACTTCATTTACTTTTAGTTTGTATTATTGTATATATAATGATTTAAAAATCTACAACACCAATGGTTGCTCTTTTCATTTTGTGCTCAACTACTATATAAAATATTCAATTCTCAAAATGGATTTAAGACTTTTGGTGGGATTCATTTGAAATGTTTAGATGTCTATTATCTGGTGTATTTTAAAACGTGATTCCACTTCTGGAACTACTTGGTTTGACAAAAATATTCTCGAAATCGCTTCAAGTAAAATTCACCTCAAGCTTGTTTATTGAATTTCTACTTATTTTCATATCTCTGAGATCATGGTACCTCTATCGACAGCATGTGGTTTCTTGTGTTTGTGCATCAGTAATGGATATAAATAATTCAAATTCTTTGTTTCATTGTCTTGTGTACATGCAGTGCACGGAGGATCTTTGACATCAGGTACTTTATTAACTAATAGACTTTCCGTGCTGGCCGTGAAGAGAACACTCAAATATGGAAGTGAATCGCCCTTATGACTGACGTTTCGGCTTCTCTGTGAGCGTCATATTTCCAAATTCATTATCGCCAAGATCGAGGAGTTTCAATAGATGCAGCATTGATACGATGTTTAGGTCCGAGACTTGTGTCTTGCCCCTATTTAATTTTGTTAGCTCTGTAACATGTACAGCATCGGTGTGGACTCCTGTTGCCCTTAGCTCACATATTGTGAAGAGGTGTGTAAGGGGGATCTCACTTCCCTAAAGATCAAACTAAAAATTTTGTGGTGCGCTTTTTTCTTGATGGTATTCAAACATTAAAAAAATAAACAGCCCATGATTTGAATAAGAAATGTATCATCCCATTTTCTTCGTCTTTGCTTAATGTAGTTTATGAGTAAAAAGTATCATACAAAGCATGTGCGAGTGTAGGTATGTAAGTAGGGTAAAAAAACTGAAACAGGGCTTGTATTAAATTTAACAAGACTCCCAAGGATGATTTTTTTCTTAATTATGAAACTTTTGCTTCATCTGTTATCTTTTCAGTTGAGCTTTGCCCGTTTTTTAAATTTCATAAAATTATAAACTAAGACATGTAATTTTCTTATTATTTTAGATGAAATTAATGAAGTTGTTTGGATATTTTATGGAAATAAAAAAACATCATGATATTTAAATTGCACATCTGTGTTTCAAGTTTATAGTTTTCCAATATTATCAAATCGACAAATAGATTTTTCCTGAAAAGAAAAAAAGGACCAACAGATTTTAGTGTACTACACGAAATAGCGGACTCATTCTCTAGCATGAACTTATGTGTGATCTATGTTCACCAGTCATTTTACCAATTAAGCAAATGACGCATTGATTTAACAGATAAACATGGAACATAAATTAACAGTGATAACTCGGACATTTCTAGTAAGATGCCTCTGCTAAGATATTGATTAATCAAATGTGATCTTCCTCCTTCATGCATCTTCTGATCCATTGTTTTTAGGCTCAATATCCACAAACCACTTGTTAACTCGTGTTTTAGCTATAATTACCTACCAAATAAGAAGAAAAAATGTTGAGAAGGAAAGAATCTAATGAAACACTAAAGAAATCGAGATTTCAAAAAAAATTTTGAATCAACCAATAATAATAAACAAGTACCTGTGCATCCCAATCAGTTTTGCAAGTAATTATAACGAGTATGATAGTTTGGACAAGTGTGCCGGTCAACATTCCAATCCAAACACCCTGTAAAACAAGAAAACTTTTATCACTTAAAATATATCTTGTATTGAATGACAAAATACTTTAATTTCCGATTAAATATTGCCCATAAAAACCAAGTATATATTATGAACTGAGTGTAACTAACCTCAACTTGTAATTTGATGACATAACCAAGAACAACTCCAAGAGGGATTCCAATCAAGTAATAGGATCCCAAATTAACGTATACTACAGTGCTCTGCCATCCGGCGCCAATCGCAACCCCTGTGAATGTTGCATTTATTTATTTTTTTTGTTCGAAAAATGAGACGATGAATGATGTATTATATATAGATAAGGTCGTCACAAGTAAGTTTACCAGAAAGAACGGGCTGAACGCTGTTGGTGAGCATGGAGAATGCAAGAAGAGGGGACAAGCGAGCCACTTCCGATGCTACTTCATGATTATCGGTGAATATGTAAGCTAGATGTCCTCGCAAGAAGAAGAAAACTATAGACAGAACGAGACCGATCAAAAATGATGTGAGGACTATCACTGCAATCGAGAACTTTGCTGCTTTAGAGTCTCCCCTTCCGAGCTCATTCGCGATACGAACACTACAAGTAAAGAATAGAAGTAGGGAAAGTGAAATCAATTTCCACGAGGTATTATAGAGCAGATACAAAAACAAATCATGGTACCTTGCTGCACCCAAGAAACCAAAAGATATCATCATCTCCCACCCATTGATATTGAGACTGCAAGAAGTAACATATAGCAAGTTCTAGAGTTTCTAGTCTGACTGGAAATATGTATATATATAAATACAGAATCAGGGAAAAGCTAGTTCTACCAGATTGATAGCGCGTCAATTTCAACCTCCGCATTTTTCAAGTTTCCTGTCAAGAGAATCAGTATGGAATTGTACCAGACTTCAAGACTGCCTCCAATAAACGAAACAGATAGTTAAGAACTGTGGATTAAGGGCCTAGAATAAACTGAATATATAAAAACCATCTGCATGAGAATCGTGGATTAATGCTGCAAATCTGACTAAAACTGGCCGAGAAGAAAAAACTAACCAGACCATGGCACCAGCTGACAAAGAAAGCTTGACCACAGGCCAAAGATCTTTGAAAGCTAAGATCGAAAAACCTCTCCACGTTTCTTTACATCCTCCGCACATTATAAATATAAGTTGGCCAATATTGGGGATCCAGTATGCCAAAATAGTGGATACGGCGGCACCAGCGATTCCGAGCTTGTATTCGACTGTCAAAAGCCATGACAGAAAAACATGGATGCATAAAGAAAAAGCAGCCAAATAAGAGATAATCATGTTCTTGCTCTGTGATTGTAGGAAGATTTGACAGCTAAACGACGAGATGTAAGAATATATCACGGGGATGAACCAAACAGAAATAGTTCCCGCCATGTTCGCAATACTTTCGTCCTGTCCTAAAGCATTAAAAATCGGGCCAGCGAAAATGAAAACCGGTAGCATCAAAGTCGATGTTAAGAGTAAAACAACCCATGATCTTTGAAGATATATCCCAAGCATGTGATACTGTCTCGCACCATAAGCTTGCCCACATATAGTTTCCAATCCGCTAGCAGCACCCAACTGCATATATATCAAACAAAATAGTATAAAGTTACCGCTATTTTTCCTGTTTCTTATAGAAACTCACAGAGGATCATATACCAGTAATCCATTAGTAAATTTGACTAAGACGGTGATAATCAAAGCAAAGGCAGCAAGCTCGGTAGCACCGATGTGTCCAATAAACGCCTGGCTGATGACGTTCACGCCAAACGTCGAGAAACGAGAGAATATAGCCGGGCCAGCCACGATCCACATTTTTTTGCTTTCATTCCATAGCTTATGCTTAAGATTCTCTTCCTCGTTCCCATGGATTTTCACTTCGGCTTTCTTTAACAATGTTTCGTGAATGTCATTTTCCATTGGCACGCCTCCTGCTCGTTTTTCTTCTGCTGCACACGACAGGAAGATGTGATTGTCGATATATCTACGTTCCTAATTATGTCCTACGTAACACTAATAATATACATATATATACATATATCTCTGTGTGTGTGAAAAAATGAAACGTGACAACAAATACCAAAATTTACTGTAAACCAACTAGAATATAGAGTCGTTGCATCACGTGGAGCTCTCGTGCTGTGCTATGCACAATTGAGATCAATTCTCTAAATCAACAGTTAGTTCTCGGCTCGCATAGTACACTTCGACCCCGAGAATCCCAGATCATTGAACAGATATAAATTTCTTCCTAATGTCTAAACTGATCCAAATATTTTTTTCCGAATTCTAATTAGTTCCAATCAATAAAATACTCTTTATACATCTTTATCATTAGTTATACACTACAGAAGAAAGCGTAGAACATGTGGGGCTAGATATTAATAAACAATATATAATCCTTCCAATCGGGAAAAA
The DNA here is from genome assembly GCF_012295235.1 of Primulina huaijiensis. Classification (NCBI taxonomy): domain Eukaryota; kingdom Viridiplantae; phylum Streptophyta; class Magnoliopsida; order Lamiales; family Gesneriaceae; genus Primulina; species Primulina huaijiensis. The sequence continues at coordinate 19,386,543 of NC_133313.1, forward strand.
AACAAAAGAAAACAAACAAAAAAGAAACTTCATTTTATATCATTATTCTTCCCGAAAATATATTAAGCTTAACATCAACTATGTTCTTTTATAAATAAAAAAAAAAAAAAAAAAAAAAAAGAAGAAGTGTATGCAGTATAAAAAAAAACCCATTGATATCGTTAAAAAAATTCTTAAAGCATTGTCGAAAAGAGACAACAAAAAAGAAGACGAAAATCTTATTTGAAAGAATTGACTTACTTTCACGCAGAGGACGTCATTTTTTGTTCGTAATAATTTGGATTATTGATAGCTCTAACCACTTATTCGATTCTTGTTTCCAATTATTAATTGACATAATAGAACGCGACACAATTTGTCTGTTGACAAAGTACACTGCTAAAATATTGCTTTGAATCAGGAAATAAATGTGGGCAATTCATTATTTGTACTAGCTTTAAACGTTCGAATTCCATGAGTATATATATGGGCGTTCATACATCTAAAACAGAAAAAATCGAAAATCTAAACTGAAAAAATCGAACATTGAATCGAACCGAAAATCGAATTTTATAATTCGGTTATAAATGTTAAAACCGAAATTTATTTAGTTCGATTTCGGATTATATATGTCAAAACTGAACCGATCGAAAAACCGAAATTTCATTAAATTAATAATTTTATTTTTATTATATATATTTTGAGATGATATCAGCGAATGAATTATGAATTATTTTGAATAATATTTAGTTAATTGTTCTTTATTTAGTTTATTTAACTTTATATTTAAATGTTTTACTAAAAAATCGTGTAAAAATATAACATATTATATTTTACAATATATTTATCTTATTAATTTAAATAATTATACCAAAACAATATATTTATCTTATTAATTTAAATAATTGTATCAAAACCGAAATAACCGACCAAAATAACCGAACCATTTCAATAAAAAAACCGAACCGACCAATGAACATCCCAAAGTATATATTTAAAATATTGTTTTACTATTGAATAATATATAATTAAATAGATTTTAATTATATAAAAAGGTAAATATTTATAACAATATTTAACATTAAACTTGGTACACTTCATTTCAAGGTTAAAGCTGTGAAATTTTCATCGTAAACGAAAAAAATTCACATTTTCAAACTCTCCACAGTCAAGAATAATAACTGGAAGACAATAGATTTTTCACCAAGCAGCCCTTTTTAATATTATGATATTTCTGCAATTTTCAAATAACCTTTCATACATACACTGTCAATTTGTCGTGGAAGGTTTTTAGCTGATTCATGCATATACATAATGCGTGCATCAACAAAAACATATTTCACTCTATCTTGATCATAAAAATACATACATTTTAAACATTATATAGCACGATTAAAGAAAAACAAAACAAAAGAAATCATGTGGTCTGTGAATTGTGATACTGTTTTTGTATCCATAAACTGGAAAGGAGGATTCAAGGATGAAGCAGATGGCTCCGAACTTTAAAAATTGGAGGCATAAACATCGTGCACTTGATACTTAAAACTATGAATTTACACCACATTACATCACCAAAAGTACTCGAGAGAATTCAAAGTTTGACACCAAAATAGAATTCTTCTACTATAGAAGATTACAAGTCCATAAGCAAACACCAATCCAAGTTTCAATGACACAAGGATATATATTACCAAGACCTAATAACACATTCTAAAGTTCATTCGTCAACGTTTTCTTACCTTAATTTCCATCATCAGAACTTTTCAAGTAAATGGTATCACCCCCATCTCCTCCGCGCCCTTCGGCTGACAAATGGCTCCCAATTTCTTGCTTGCTACCAACGGCGAGAGCACGTCCAGTGGCTAGCAGGTTATCACTACCACTGCCACGGCTGAAATCCGGAAACCCTCCACCAAGGCTGCCAAGGCCAACAGTGGTATGGGGCTCACCTTGGAGCATAAGACCGCTGCTTCCTGCAGAGCTCATACCGAGTTGGCTGTGCAAGGCCTGCTGTTGAAGGGTGGGATACTGCTGTTGCCCATAAAGTAACGAGGAGCGTGCAGCCATGAGAGATTGTGGCGTCATTTGTTGAGCTTGCTGCTGCTGCAGGTAATGTGCACTAGGCTGCATGATCCCACCAGCAGAATACTGCAACACCCGAGTTATGATGCAACTATTTAATACAAACTGTAAATGACATTAATTCGATCAGGGACGGGAAACCTAGTCATGCACCTGAGAGTGCATGGTTGGTTGTTGAGGTTGTGAATCCGCTATGGCAGCGAGATACATCAAGTTCCTCTGCAGCCGGGCTTGGTTCCTACAAGATTTGAAAAATACGCAATCAAGCAAATATTCAACCATAATACTTCTCAAAATATCACGACTCTCAGACTACCCACAAAAGGAGAACTCGTTATTTTAAGTATTTTAACACCGGTAGAGGCAGCATTCAGTAGAGAAGCAATGGGCCTGGTGCCAATTTCAGCGGTTAAGGAACACTTGCCACAGCCAAAGCAAGCGGCCGGATCCATGTGCTAAAAGCAGATACACTCCAAAGCGTTAAAATTTTGGCAAATTTTCCAAATGGAAAACGTAAGTAAATAAATTTTGTATTTCTCAAGCATCCTTTCCAAACAAAAAAGCGAACAATGCTAGTCAAGTTGAACTTTCAAGTGTGGTAATCTGCTTCATATGTCAACTACATTCCTACGGCTACTTATATTATACATTTTGGATTTGAAACAAAATGATGTGCCTATAGTTGGTTTACATAAATAGGTAAAAAAAACCTGGTGTAGTACAGAACGGATTTCGATCATATATTGCCGAGGGAACATTCTGCGGTTATTCAGCAACCACCAAACATTTTTAACAATAGAAATCAACATGAATAGGGCCACGGACTTAAGTAAGAAAGAATGCCGCGAAAATGCAAACTGGAAAGCCATGCACGTCCTAAAAAATTATAAACTTTTTCTTAAGACAAAGTAAAATTGTAGCATGCCTATTGAAACACTTGTTTTCAAAACCATGCCAGTACTTAAGCTGACTGCAAAGGCGAAGACTTGTTAACCAGAAGTTCAAACTTCAAATTTCTTTAAAAATTAACCATGATTTTACAGAATCACTTCAAAATTTTCTTTTTTTCAACCTTCAGTGTGATCAAGCAGGAGGGAGAGGGAGGTTTATCTGATAAAAAGCCTGCACAATATTTTGTTTTTTATGGATAAATGTTGTCAATACAAGTGTTCAAAATTGGGATATATAGTAAAAAATAATTATCAATGTGGAACCATAGAACTAAATACAATGAACTCAGGTTTACAAAAAACATAATTGCACACATCTGAAGCTTCTTGCAAACGTCCACTATCATGTTAAAATCTTCATCTTAACCCAAGAAAATATTAATTTATCTTGATGTTTCTTCAAAGGATCTTACACACAGTATCCAAATAATCCCAGATCCCATCGTCACAAAATAAGAGAACCGAGAGGTCACCATATACTAAATATTCTAGTAAATCATGCAATTAAAGTAAAAATGATACAAAATTACCAAGACAAAAGAAACGAGTACTCCTTCACTTACTCTGCACACTCACTCAACTTTCCAGAATTTTGGCTCTCGACAATTTTTAGAATCAGTGATTTGTTTTCATCCAGATACTGCATAACATTAAAAAAAATAGCTTTCTTCAGAAAAACGAAGTTAAAATACATGCTCAACTAACACTTGCATGCAAGTAGAATGGCAAAATAGACACAGCAAAAAACAAATGTGAGGAAAGGGTTCATAATAATTTGATACCGTGTGTGTGTGTGTGTGTGTGTTTGGGGGAAGGAAAGAACACATGAGATAACAAATAAGCACATCATAAACTATGTAAAAAAATCCTCCCAAGGACATGTGGAATAAATTAATACTGCGGTCAGTAAATTACTTTGGCAATACTTATAATAATACTCCATAATCGAGAAATGGTTATGTTCCCCAGAAGCATAATGGTTAGAAATGGGGAAAACTCACCTAGAATACCAAAAGCACAAAATGTAAAATCCCACAGAAGAACACCACATGGTTAAAAATAGAATATGTACATAAAATCACTGCGTAGGGTTTGTTAAAGGAATATCAAGAACAAAGCAAAAGGACAAAAAATGAACAAAAAGAATTCCTCACAACTCTCTCCCAACCACCAAATCGAAACCCAAAAATTGCATCCAAAGATACCATCTTTCTAGCAAGATTTATTAATAAACCCTATTAAAAGCACGCACAAAGTTTTAAGGGTCAAAGAGCAAACCCTATAGGTACACAGTTGATGCTAATAAAGAAAAAGGGAAAAATAAAATCCCAGAATGAAAATGGTACACATAACCCCCCAAGAACTTTAGGATGAAGTGATTTATGTCAACAATATCATACCCAAAAAAAGATGACAATTTTCAGGCTAGCGAAACAGTACAAGCAATCAAACACCCATCCCTATCAGAAATCACACACAAGGATGATAGCTGGCCATCTGGTATTGACTCATGAAGAAACATCAGACCCCATGAACCAAGAAAAGATACCCATTCATCAAAAAATTTCTGCTACCAAAGTTAGTCAGAAATACCAAACAAATCAGATTTTCTGCAGAAATGCCAAAACTGAACAGAAAACACAGAGAAAGAGCAAAGAAAAAACGGAGGGGAGCTAGGAAGAATGGAATGCAAAAAGAAAACCTGTTGAATATGATCAGTAGTGACGTTGCTGGGGTAATAGGCTGCCATCATGGGATGCATCTGCATCAGGTGCTGCTGCAATACCCTCTCTCTTTATACTCACCCCCACCGCTAAAATAACACCAAATAAATAAATAATATAAATAAATAAAGAACAGTACCCGTCACACACTGTAAATTTTATATCCTTCTGCAAAGTTTGACCAGGAAAAATAAGCGTCAACGAGAAAGAAGCGCTAAAGAAAAGAGACAGCCCCTCTTGTTTTTGGGTTTATTATCCGTTTTCTTACCAAAAACTCCACTTGAAGTTGAATAGTGACATGGTTTCAAGTAACAAGGGGAAGACTGTTGTGCAATCCGTCACTGTACAAAACACTGTTTGAAATTATCATCGGTGCGTGTGTGAAACGTGTGGAGAGTGGACTGCTTGGCTAATTGCGCAGATAATTGCATTGTAGTACGTGAAAAATAAGGACAAAAGATGAAAAAAGAAACGCTCTTTAGAGAGTGTGAGGGTGAAAAGAATCTGCAAAAGAAAGAGACAGCGGGTGCACAGGTAAAATATTTATTATATAAGTAATCAGCAAGAAAAAAGAGGTTTTACTTTGGGGTTTGGTCTGCTGCCGTGGATTGGTCACGTGACGAGGTGATGTACTAAACACCCAAATATGGTTAATCTAACTAAATTAAAATTAAATATTTTTTCCCTTTCAAAAAATAAATATTATTTCTATTTAGGAAAATTTTATATTAGCAATTCAATTAGAGATAATCACAAACTTAATTAGTTTTTTTTTTCCCCATTTTGATTGATATAGCTTGTGCTTAGTTTTATAAATGAAAAATACATATTTCCAACATATAAAAGTTTAATATTTAACAATTTGACGAAAAAAATAAAGTGATATAAAAAAAACCATGCAACTAGAACAACAAAAGGAATTATTCTTTTTAGCCATGGCCGTAAGTCTGGATTTATTTTATTCACAAAATTTCTATAAAGCTATATTACGTGTCAATTTTGTGAGACGAATCTCCAAATTAATTTTACTCATTTAAAAAATATTATTTTCATTTTAAATATAAATCGGGCAAACAACTAGAGTGTGGACAAAACGTTAGAGTTGGACAAGCAGCGTAAGAAGTCGCGAACCTCGAGCCGAAAGAAACTCGAGCCGGAAGAAACATACAGAGTTGGAGAGGCTCAACTTGAATCAACTAGAGTTGACGCGGTTAATGTTGTTAATTGGGCAGCCCGAGTAACTGAAGGCGATTATATATTTACATGAACGTACATAGATCAATTTGATCAAATCACATAATTCTTGTGTCTATTTACATTTGTGTTTGTGATCGTTGTTGTTCTTGAATTCAAATTGAGTTCTATAATAAATTGCTTCAGTTTTCTCAAATGGTTTTTGATTTTCCATATAAACTTGGATAAAGACTTCATCGAATCTTCAACAAACAATCTTTCATCTTATATATCATTCTCTGACCTTTAAAGTATATAAAAAAAATTAGATAATTTTTTTTCTTTTTGGGCATTAGCAACTCAAAATACTTTTTACTTTCTTGTAAACTATTTTAATGAAACTACATTGTTACAAAAAACTATTTTCTCAGAAAAGAATACAACACAAACCCAAACATAATAATTATTTTTTCCTATGTTGTATCTATTTTGGATATCATAATTATATCTTATTATATCTTCTAAGAGATTGTATACGAGTTTTCCGAAACATTTATAATCATATCATTTTATTTGAATTATTTTACTAAATAAACCTTTTTACATGTGTTGATTGTTTTTTTTTTTAATGATTGTTTTCGATACAACGGGGGTCACATTTTTTTTTTTTTTTAAAAAAATGTCATTTATCAAGTGTTATCATTATAATCCTGGGAAATGAAATTATAAATGATATTTAGAGGATGAAACACAATAAAAAGATTAGCATATGATATGGCCGTTCGAACAAGAGAATGAGCCATCATATTTGCTTGTTTTCTAACATGTTGAATCTTGAATGAAGTGTGTGCGTCGAGAATTTGATAGCATCACAATGCATGTCTTTGATCTCTTTATTAACCTTTTTTTTCATATGATTCATGTCTTGATCTCTTTATGATTATTTACATGTTTAAACAATTAATATTTTACATAACAATAATGTACATTTTTTAATATTTATAATTATAATAAGGGCTTTTTAATAATAAATATATTATTTAATGAAATATTTAATTAGGGTGAAAACAAACGTCAAAGACATGCAACAGCCTTTGGTTCTTGAGCCGCCCCCACCTCGGTCTTCACACCAACGATTGGTCACTCGTCCCCTTTCTTTCCTCCGTGACGTCATTACCCTTTTAGATCTGATCTTCAAGGAGTACCCACGCGCCATATCCTTATTTTTCATTGGACTCAATCGTCTCTCATCATTCGTCTCCTCCACGCTCTCACCTTTGACGTGGTAATAACTTCTCCCGTCCGTGACTTGTAGCCCAAAGCGATGGGGAAGGGTGGGTTTCTGGTGGGCTGACCCGTATCCGATCTTCTATTTAAAACAGTGTTCTTTTCTTTTTCCAATTTTTTTTTAGATTTATAAAATAAATTAAAATATAATTTTAACAATATTTGCGTTATTATTTTCTGATTTATCTGATAATTAAGGGTATACTATTTGGTAATTATACATTGTCTAAAATTTTGAGGAATTGTTCCGATTATGACTCCAATATATCAAAATCAAATCATAAATTATCGAACAAAATAACGTGACTTTGGCTTTTCTATCAACGAAAAAGAACTTGGATACACGGGCGGAGCCATGTTTTGCTCCGCCCAGATGACTTGTTTTTTTTCGATATTTTTTATACATAAAATTTTGTCTTATTTTTCGGTATTTCGAGGTTCTATTTTTCAATATTATAGTTCAACAATGATTTAGAAAATTCTATTTCTGATAGAAATAATAGACGGGCTCCGCCACTGCTCGGATGTATTGTGTGAATTGAGTTATAATTAAGTTTACGTACAGATGTAAGTTCATCACATTTGTGAGGAAAGTTCACGTCAAATACACACACAGAGAGGAGAGATATACAAGTACTCTGTGTGTGTGTGTGTATATATATATATAATTCAAATATACTTAAGTACTATCTATGCATGGCATCACATGTTGATAGGCCCTACTCACGATAAAATCAGTGATACGACTTTGAAAGGAATCCGGGAAACCCTAAAAACTTTCCCTCCCAACTCATTAACAAAATTTGTTGTAAATCTATACTATAAATTAAGAATGCTCCTAATAGTGACAAGGCAAAAACTTGTGTGAGACGGTCTCACGGGTCGTATTTGTGAGATGGATTTCTCCATGAAAAAGTATTACTTTTTATGCTAAAAATATTACTTTTTATTGTGAATATGAGTAGAGTTAACCCGTCTCACAGATTAAGTTCCGTGAAACGGTCTCACATTAGACCCACTCTAGTCACAAAATAGAGACTAAATTTTTTTTCCAAATTTGTCCTTACATAATATCAATATTACACTTTTATTTTTGCTATTTTTTTTTAAAATTTAACAAACATTTTTTATTTTTTTAATTTTAACAATTCAAATAGCACTTTAGTCTCTCGATAATTATAAAAAAAATTATACATATATGCATCGCGTGTGTAGAATAACTAGTATATATTTAATTATTCGGTCAAATTAGTCGGTTTTGGTCAAACTTGAAGAAAATGATTTCGCAGGGGCGTTGGGTGGTACTGATAGCTACGATACTGAATCACTGATACAAAGTAAGAAGCCCTTTGTTTTGGTTCCAAGTATAGATGTATAAATATTGCACAAAGATATATAGATGTTATTATTGTCGCATATACATATTGGGTATATTAGAGTATTTTAAGTTTATATTTTGTATTATTTTTCTATATCTTGTTTTCATTTATCTTTTGTAATATGTTACGTTTGTTAGGTTGTAAATTCATTTTTTGAGATATATGAAAATTATATTTGTTTATACATGGTATATATGAAGAGTCTTTGGCCTACTCCACTAACCCTAACCTTAGCTCTTGAGCCGCCATCGCCGTCGTCGCAGCCCCCACTCTTCCATCTTTTTCTCCCCCTTTCTTCCAACATCCCTATGGCTGCCTCCCCTAGTGCTACTGCACCTGTTACTCCGATTTTCTTTAATGTTGCTGCTCATGCGCCCTTGAAGCTAACCTCCAACAATTATCTCCCATGGCGTCTGCATTTCATGACCCTCGTTATTGGTCCTGATATGTTTGGTTTTGTTGATGGTTCTCATCTATGTCCGGAAAAATTCAACACTCTACTTTGAGGTCACGATTTTTGAGCATGTAACTATTTATTTAATTATAGATATATATAAGATTGTATTTTCAAAATTTCGGTATTATTGTAAATAATAATAAATTCGAAAATATAACATGGTATTTGAAATTCTCAAGCCAATAAATGCATTAAATTCGAAAATGCAGTACACAATAATCAATGATTTCGAAATTTAAGCTAAGATGTCAATCAAATTCGGAAGAAAATATTACACGCAAGATAACTTTTTCCCAACAAGAAAGCTAATAAATTCAATAGAGTCTATGCGTCATTAATATGCAAAAGAAAGCATTCCACGTTTGAAAGCTTTTTCGGTTCTTTTCCAAATCATTCCAATCTTCGAATATTTGTTGTCTCTGGTATCCCTGACTTTATCCCTACTCTCCACATAAACTTACCCACCTTTCTTCACCATGTGTCTTACTTTGTTGGTGCTGGATCCTCTCCTGGAGTGCTGCCTGGTGTGCCTTTGGAACATTCCTTGCCTAGAGATTCTTCACCACTTTGTTCCCCCAACCCGAGTCCTGTAACACTAGAAACCCAACATGTACATCTCCGCAACCTTAGTCTATATATCTCCCGCGACCAGCCTTGCCCCTGCCATCATATCTCACATGCCTAACCCTCCCAACTCCTGGTCTTCCCTACACCAACACTTTCAGTCATGTGGAAAAACCCACTATTATATTGTTTGTGTTATTATGTCGCTTGCGATTTCAAAGCGAATAATGTGTTTCTTCAGGGTCATTTGGATGACTGTGTTTATATGGCTCAATGGCCCGAGTTTGTTGAATCTAATTTTCCTTCCTATGTTTGCAAGTTGAACATTCCCATGCATGTGAATAATGTGTTTCTTCAAGGTCATTACTAGTTTGGTTCTTCATTTTTTTTTCCTATTTTCGAAATCGATATTGTCAAATTTTAGTTTTAACATATTATTTTTATTTATGTAATTTTAGTCTTTTTGACAATTTTCATCATCGATATAGTAATATATCAGTACTCTTGATAGAAAAAGATTAAAATTTTCAAAAAAAAAAAAGATAATAATTAAAAATAGATAACCGAAATTTAACAACATAAACAACCAAAATCTTAAAAAAAATAAATACTTAAAACCAAAAAAAATCCAATTTTTCTATAATAAGATGCAAAAAGAGTGATTCATGGTCGATAATTGATATTCGAATCATGTCATGGAAAAGGTTGGTGGTGCTCCCGTCTATCCTAACATGAAGGGTTTTTAGGGTGCCTCGATCTCTTACATTTTTCATTTTGTTTCTTTGTGTTCAGCTTGTCCTTTCTTCAATCTTTTCAACTTATTTGTTGTATATATCAGAAACAATATTATTTCACAACAATCTAATCAACCAACTTTAATTTGTAATTCATATATGTCCAGGAAAAAAAAAAAGAATTTTATTAAAAAATTCAAAAAAAACTCAAAAAAAAGGGAAACATATTAATTTGTGGCATCTTGTAATTAATTTAGATTTATATGTGTTAAATTAAAGGATTTAGATCCTCTAGTGTGTTGAAAACACAGCACTACGTGTTGTGCACTTTTTACACGAGATGATCACATGATCATCTCGTTTAATCAGACAACTTTTTAAATTTATCTCATATGGTGTGATGTCCACAAGATGATCATGTAATCATCTCGTGTAAAAAATACACAGCATCTGGTGCTCTGTTTTCAACACAGTAGATGATCCAAATCTTAAATTAAACATGCAAAAGATGCAGGTAAATATCAAGACAATATCAATTTACATCATTTAGAACAAAAAGACAATATGGAATTTTAACAAGAATATTGTAAGTCTTCTCTTTCATTTATAACTTCATATTATTAATCGATTGGAGCAAACTTTGGTCTCATTCCAAGAATATTAATAAATGTTCTTTCAATATTATTATTTTTTATTTCCGACAAGTGGGAAATTACATAATACATTTAAAATATAAAAAATATTTTATTAAATAATTTGAATTNATATATGGGAATGGGAATACATTACATATCCAAAATGACAGCTCGTTACTATGTGACAATTAAAGTTCACATGTCCGAAATTATTATTTCAAAAAATATATATCAAAAGCTACTTTCTATTCTCGTGCATGATAGGGATGTGACCTTCATTTTCATTTAATTTTCTCGAAACAAAAAATTATATAATTTCAATATATTCCAAGTACTAATTTTGCAGCTTTATATTTTGTCAAAGCACAACTGTATTTTACATGTGACTCCATCCATCAAAGGGACAATATATATATAGTACCGTATTCTTGACACAAATATGATTTTAAGTTCGTTTTAAGGATTTTAAGTGGAACACGAAATTATATAATATTGTCCTTGTTTTTTTTTTACAGAAATAAATTAATTTATATTATGATTTTTTACGATGTATGAATATCTATTCCAACATACCATTAATTTGATTAATTTTTTTGGCAATATTTTCATATAATTTTTATTCAATATATAATTATTAACATAAATGTTACCATTTTAATAACTTAATATGTTATAGACCAATTAAGTTTTTAATTTTTACAGACAGTATATTTGATCCATGCATGAATTTCCTCTTCTTATTGTTTCAGATATAAAAATTGTTCTTCAAAAAAAATATCAAAACTAGCTAGCAAGACAGACCAGCCTATCTTTTTTATGGTTTGAAAAATTACCAACCCAATTCGTTTTTTAGGTGACGGACCTGGCCGACAAGAAGCCTAGTTAATTATATGTATAATTTGGCATGTTGGAACGGACTGATAAACCATTTTACGAGTTGAAAAATTGTAAATCCAACTCACCTATTTTATATCTTGGGATGAGCTGATCCGACGAGTCTAGTTCATTTTGACATATCTTTTAATCGATTTCTATAAATAAATAAAAATCATTTTGATTTCTTAAATATTTTCTCGTACCTCCTTCCCGAAAACACCAGTCGAAATTGTAAATCCAACTCACCTATTTTATATCTTGAGATGAGCTGATCCGACGAGTCTAGTCCATTTTGACATATCTTTTAATCGATTTCTATATAAAAAAAATCATTTTGTTCTCTTAAATATTTTCTCGTACCTCCTTCCCGAAAACGCCGGTCGAACAAAATAATATCAGGGAAACCTAATTTTAATTTCATGAAGTCGAATGAAGCGAGGGTTATAATTTCGGGACAAAGTCAAGGACCACGCTTCTCGTGTTTCCATCGACCAAGTTGCTCTCATACAAACACGACGACTAATTAGATTTTATATTTTCCGCTCTCAGATAAAAATCCATTGTTATCGAGCTTATGCATACATTTTTTCACTATTTAATTATTCTTTTAATAATTTAATTTTTGGTCAAATATTAGCTCCAATTAATTCAATGGAGAGCAGCAACTTTTGAATGGAGGATATGATTACGTTCTGATTGAACTACATAATTCATTCAACATGCATGTAAGTTGAAATTACACGTAAATATTCGACTATGGAGCTCCGAAGTCTATGAATTTATCATTTAGTAAACAAATTCGATGCTTAATTTGTTATTATCAGTAAGTGGGAAAATATAGATTTAAAAAAAACAAATTTATAAGATTGATAAATGAAATATTTCAAAATTTCAACTTTTTTGCATGCCCATCGGCCATCATGTAATTACAACTCGAAGAATGTTTGATCTCACAAAGAAAATGTAATCAAACTTGTAACACAATATACTTTTAATTCGGTGTCACTGGAAAAACAATTATTTACATCCATTGATCAGCTAAATAAAAGAATAAATTTCTTGAATCCCACAACCTCAAAATCATGAGAATCAAAGAGGATCTCAATCCCGGGATTCGTCGATATTTTTTCCTCCGGTTATTAAACGAGGTGCCGTGGTTCCGGCACGGCTGGAAAAACTGCCTCCATTTTCAGCTAACGTACACCGGCCACGCCTCTTTCCGCCGGGAATATAAGTGCATGGACTGCTGCCGGAAGCCGGGACAGGACCCCTGGGAAGCGATTGAATCACGAGCCTTTTCTGACTTAGCCATTGCTCGCCTTCCATTGGCCTCGTAGCCAAAATTTCTTGACAAAATAGTGTTAAGAAAACCAATACTATCCCAAATTTGTTGCTAAACTTGAAGCTATGGCTATCATTAGCCATTATCACTATTTTTTTTAAAAAAAAAGATGTAAATTTTTTGTGATAAAATATGAAAATTTGAATGTTTTCACGTCACAAACAATTTGATTTGAATCGAGTTAAAATTTTATGTGAAGAACACGTATTTATATAGTGTTTGTATTAAGGTAGACATGTACAATGTTTGACTATGTAATTAGAATGAAAAGTTGAATGTTGGAAACACAGCGGAGCGCTTTAAATTAAGTTTGACGAGTAGCGTTGAATATTGGAATATTGCCAAACATTTCAATTAATAAATAATATAAGGGGTTGAAAGAGTCGAGTTTGCCGTGGGATTGTGTACGTGTTTGACTATATCTAACTAATTATATATACATATACAATATTTGAAATTAATATTTTAATTATTATTATATTATAGTTAATATAAAAAATATATATTTCTATGGAAAGAAATTTCAAGCTTAATTTAATACATATTTCTGATTTTAAAAATGCTAAAAAAATGGGTTTGATATTATGAGTGATTTAAATATCAGGCCTAAAAAATGGCAGTCGGACGGTCACCGTCTACCGCCTAGACGCTTAGGTAGCCATTCAGGCGGTGCCCAAAACAGTTTTTATTTTTCTGGCTAAATATCTTATTTTTCTTGTTCATCTCCATATTTCTCTATTAATAATTTTTTATATCGGGTTCAAACTCAAGATCGATAACATATTAATCATCTTTATCTGATACAAATTAATTGAAAAATGTCGAACAATCTTTTTAAAAAACTTTAAAATTATAAAATAAAAAAGTTCTATATATTAAATTAGGTGGCTAGCTTGACGGATTTTGAGTCACCTAAGCGATAGTTGTTTTATTTTAACAACGTCCATAGACATCGTTTTTTCTAAAAATCACGTTCAACGGATAGGCGCCATCATCATACTTACAAATGCGAGGAAAACGAGACCAAACATTTCAAATATCAGGCTATCCCGTTTCATATTAAGTGATGCAGCTTAAGTGCAATGTTGCGGTACTGAGAAAATGTTCATAATTTTTATATTTAATTCTTTGTGTGAATTTTTATCCCTTTTTTTAATTGTTTTTGCACACTAAAAAATTGGAATATTTTAGGGAAAAAAATGGTATCCCCTGGAAAATTTGGGTGTTTTATTTTAGGGATATTATTTTATTTATGATAATAGAAGTATTTTGCATAATTCCAAACACAGGCCAGGGGATTTGAAGTTGGAACCGACCTTCCTAGGATGCATATTCTTTGGGCTGCATGCCCATTGTCGGTAATTAGGGTTTACACAAGAAATGGATTCTAAATTATTACAGTGTCGATGACTTGTAGTTCTTCTTACGTTCGAGATTCAAGTAATTTGAATTTAAATGCCATAATTTTTTTTATATGAATCTATTTATATTTTAGTATACCAATTGATTTATTTAAATTCGTTCTTTTTTTTATATAATTCGATTCGATTATATATATGAATTTTACACATTGGCGGCAGCTGTTGAATTTTATAGTTTTGACATTGTGCCAAAAAATGTCAACGAAAATCTTATAAAATATGAGTGATATTTGAATTGTGTGCATTGTGTACACTGGAATGACGAGGGGAGTGTTGAATTTAATATTTTTCCTATTGGACCTCTTTTCCTATCCTCTTCCCCGGTTTATTACGGTTCAGAAGCCCATGAATTTTTCAAAGTTCTGGGCCTGTAGTCTCATCCTTCTTCTAAATATCGAATGATATCAGCTCGTTATAAAATATATTATAGGTTGTATTTGAACGAATGAATTTCAAATTTATAATAACAAATTCATTGATTTGTTTGAGGTAATTCACTTGACAATGAATTTCAAATTCTAAATAGTTATTTTTTAAGTCATTGTAATGAATTTCAAATTCATATCGACGTGAAATTATTTCAAATTCTCTTCTCAAATATCTTCTCAAATCCAAATCCGTCAATCAAAACGCAACCTTATAGTTTTTTACACATCTAAAATAAGAATTACCAAAACATAGTTGGCTATGCATGTATATGTTTAGTTCTATAAATATAATTCAAAACACAAAAACTTTAATTTTATTGAGATGTAATTTCGTTTACCTACAAATTTATTTAGTGCATATTAACGTTTCTTTGATTTTTCGGATTATTAAATTGGGGTTTTGTTTGGATTGATGGATTTGATTTGAGGATATATTTGATGAATGTATTTTAAATAAAACCAATCTCGGGTAAATTTGAAATTAACTACAAGTATTATTGAAATGAGCTTTATTTGAAATGAGCTTTATATTTTTTTTCAACAAAGAAAATCAAGAAATTTGAATCAAATCCCAAAGTCATCAATTTATGCACAACAAGAAATCAGAAATTCTCATTGAAAATTTTATTTAATATATTCACGTATGATGTAATGTATTGTTTGTAGTTATCATGGATCACTAGACATTTCATTCATGCTCCGAAATTCCGAATGCCCAAAAAGAGTTTGTAGGCCAAAATAGAAATTGACATTAATTTTTTAGAAATATTACTAAAAAAATTATTACAATTTTAAATTAATCAAAATATTATTGACAAAAACTTGTGTGAGATGGTCTCACGAGTCGTGTTTTGTGAGACAGATCTCTTATTTGAGTCATCCATGAAAAAATATTATTTTTTATACTAAGAGTATTACTTTTTATTGTGAATATCGGTAGAATTGACCCGTCTCACAGAGAAAGATCGTGAGACCATCACACAAGAGACCTATTCAATATTATCAAGCTAGACATCAATCAAGTCTAACTGTCCTAATGATATTTCGGTTGGCCGTTGCAAAATCCGATATTGTTTACCCCACTTTGAGATATGAGCATTTATATTATAATATATATATATATATTTTTTGACGATATATTCTATTATATATTTATATCCGTTATATCATCAATGTTACTTTAACGGTGGGCACAGTCGATAGACAATATATCATTTTCATATGTATTTATATTTCAACAATTGCATTAGTGAGAAGATTTGGATTTTTAATACTTAATAACTCGATTAAGTTATATGTCTTAAAACATCACACTTTAATAATCAAATTAAAACACAAAGGGAATTTTAATTAATTAATTAATCACATTCTTGAATTCTAATTCCTTTTTTTTAATAAAAAAATTAAAGCTTAGCTCCATCAGATAAAGACAAGAAAATTAATTATTAGGCCTTCATTTCATTCCATTTTTACACAAAAATTTTGGTGAGATGATCTCACGAATCAATTTAATGAAACAGATCTTCAATTTGGTTCACCTATGAATAAATATTATTTTTTATGTCAAAAATGTTACTTATTATTGTAAATATGAACATAATTGACTCATATCACATATAAATATATGTGAGATCGTCACACAAAAGATCGACTAAAGTGAATTATTAGTATCAGTACTAGTACTAACTATCACTAATTGGATCGTGGACCACCCCAATCGTTATCATTAAACCCCAAATAAAAATGTCTTTCATATAATGTTCGAGTTATTGTGAGTTGATATCTTGTTGAGCTTCATTTATTTTGCTCACATGCATGTCATTTCTCAATCAGCCCATATGCTACTTAGAGCTGAATCTAACGCTTGTAGTTGGCTTGCTCCCCTGCGCCTTTTCGGGTTCCACTTCTTGTTAAGGATGACAATTTTTCTCATATGCTTGGGAACTTGCGAGAAAAACTCAAAACGAGGACGGAAATTTTCGATTTTTTTGGGTTCAGATTTGGTGATTTTTTAAAATTCCCGAAATAGTTTGGAGCCCATCCTCCTACCCACGCGAAAATAATGATATTATTAGTATTAATAAAATAATATTATAATAAATAATAGATAATAATAAGTTTTGGTTTGGAGAATTCTCGTATTCGTCCTCATCTTGCTTCATTAATATTTTTGAAATGAGGATGAGGGCAGAGATGGGGATTCCTCGAACCTGCAAAAAACGGGGATCATGGCGGATGTGGAGATATGGAAGGAATTCAGGAACGAGAATGAAGATGATCACAAACCCGTCCTCGCCCTACCTCATTATCATCTCTTACTTCTTGTTTGACAATACTCAAATCAATTTGGAATATTTTTAACTGAAATTCCAATGCATGCATGAATTGTATACATTAGTGTCCCAGGTAAGTGTTATGTATTTGTACAATATTTAATTTTTTTTGGAATTTTTTGAAGATTAAATTATAAAAAATGATCTGTACTTCGGCAATTTTTAAAATTGACCATATAAAAAAGGAATAAAGAAAGAAAAATAAATAATACAGGCCATACCATCAGATCGATTTGGTCGGTCTACCTCCCTCCCCTCACACGTTGGTGCTTGTCCAATATTTGATTTTTTTTTAAAAATTTTCTTTGTTGTTTAAATTATAAAAATTTATCTGATATATTTTGACATTTTTTAAATTGACCATAAAAATAAATAAAAAAGAAAAAGAAATGGAAAATGAGAAAAAAAAGGTTATACCATCCGACTACTCTGGTTGGTTTCTACAAAGAGGCGTGGCCACAAAAATGGCAGCCTGGACGTATTAATTAACATACATATAATTTTAAAATATGATTAAAAATATAAAAAATCTAAACGCTGGTGAAGTAATTATGGCACAATGATGAATTGTTGATGATGG
Organism: Primulina huaijiensis; assembly: GCF_012295235.1. Classification (NCBI taxonomy): domain Eukaryota; kingdom Viridiplantae; phylum Streptophyta; class Magnoliopsida; order Lamiales; family Gesneriaceae; genus Primulina; species Primulina huaijiensis. The sequence goes on from NC_133313.1 coordinate 19,404,487, forward strand.
AGATGAAGATGTTGAGACAAATATTGAAAATGTAAGAGAACTTCACAAATAAGAATTTGTATGAGACGAATACGAAGAATATATCATGAATTTTGAGTTTGATTCTAATATATAAGAAGAATTGGAGAAATATGGATAAGAACAACAAGAAGAATTGGAGATGTAGGCTAAAAGAAAACTGTCCAGGCATTAGGCGGATATGAGTATATTAGTTGTTGAAACTGAGACTTGGACCTAACTCAATCCCAAAAGCTAGTTCAAGGAAGGAGGATTCTCCAAGTCCATATATGCAATTAACATGTATTTTATCAAACTGATATGAAACAACTNAGACACACACACTTTCTCCATCCCAATTAATTATATATAAACTTCATTTCGGTTGTCCCAAATACATAGTCCAGTTCATAGTTGTAGCATTTTTTTTTACACTATACTCATATCAACTAAGTTTGGAAATCATGTAGTCATTTTTTGAATGAATTAAATAAAAATAAAAAAAAAATACGAATTTTGTTTATAAATTTTTTTTCCAGTAATCTATGATACTCACTGAAAATTTAGGATCCGGTTCCAGCAAGTGACTCTAGTCTAAACGCAAGTTTCGAATTTGTCATGAGCCTGAAATGACGAAGAAGACCGTTAGAAGAGGGCCGAGAGGGTGTCCCGGTGTAGCCCATCCGACGCTCAAATCAAAGACTGAAGATATAAGGGGAGCAGCTAAGGGTGCTTTTGAAAAATAATATAATGAATATATGAATCGTACGCTCTAACTTGATATTTATAGGAGAATATTTGAGCCTGTCATGGGCCTTCTACCTTGACTAAAGATGGGTCGAAGCTCATGATCTGATGTGAGCTCGATTTCGATGGGCTCATCTATTAAGTATCAATCTAAGTTTCTTCTCTTCCGAATTTCACTAACATTTACGACTATATATGCCATTGCCAAGTGCTATCCTAGCTAATTTCGTACAATCCCAATCAATGAACAATAACTATTTAATGCCAAGTGCATTTAGTAACTTTGATTACATCACACTTTTAATGAATTCGTTGTGTTTCCTTATTTTTACCATCATTAAACATTCTTACCTGCTCGTCAACTGTGCTATTAAATACAAACATAGCTTCCCGCATTGTATTTTTTTCCCTAGTGGTCCTTATTTAATTTCCCCGCTTTACATCTANATACACACACACTCGATCGTGTTTGTGTCAAAGTGTGCATTCAAACTGTTAAAAACTAACACTCCTCACTCTTTATTAGCATTTGCTTGCAAAATTTATACCAATATGTCTCCACATTATAGGATTCTTTTGGCCTTATTTTTAGCTACATTGCTTGGGGTCAAACGAGTCGAGGCTCGAGCTTTTTTCGTGTTTGGGGATTCGCTTGTGGACAGTGGGAACAATAACTACTTAGCTACTACCGCTCGCGCGGATGCACCTCCATACGGCCTCGATTACCCGACGCATCGGCCGAGCGGGCGTTTCTCCAATGGTTTTATTATCCCGGATCTTATCAGTGAGTATCCACATTAATTATGTCCTTAAACTCTGATGAATTTTTGACATTACCACATGTTATAAGTTGTCTTAATCTTCTAATATTGAAGGATTATTGTTAATTAATTAGTAAGAACTTGAAGGTTTCCGAATTATTGAATTATGACCCGATAAGTTTTTTTTAAAAAAAAAAAGAAAGAAAAAGATTTCGGTTATTTAATTTTATGATTGGTTCGTTGTTTTAGGTCAGAAAATTGGTGGTAGAGAATCACCGTTGCCATACCTGAGTCCGGAGCTGAACGGAGAAAGGCTATTGGTGGGAGCCAACTTTGCCTCGGCTGGGGTTGGAATTCTTAATGACACTGGCGTACAATTTGTGAGTTTACTATTAAATACTCAAAATAGTTTTTTTTTTGCTCACAAAATTTGTTATTTCAACCCAACAAGTATTGAATCAACTAGATTTTTGCGTGCAATCAACTTGTTAAAATAAAAAATTACAATTTCGATCATATATGTTTATTATTTACGATTTTAATCTCATATATTGTTCAATTAATTTCAGCATGAGTCATGTATCTTTCAATTTTCGAAGATTTTAGTCATTTTTATCGGAAGATGTACTTATCAACGTCATGTCGAAGCCACGTGTCACGTCGAAAAAAATATAAATTGAAAAAAATAGAATATAGCGGACCAAAATTAAATTTAATAAAATAGAAAACCAAATCATAAGGAGACATGTACTTTCCTAATTCAAAATATAGCTAGTCAAGAATTTCATGGGATGTTTATATTATGGATGAATAACTAACATAAATTTATGTGAGACGGTCTCAAATGTCAATTTTGTTAGACATATATTTTATTTGGATCACCCATGAAAAAGTATTATTTTTTATGTTAAAAATATTATTTTTGATTGTAAAAATAAGCACGATTGATCCGTCAAACGAATAAAGATTTTAGAATATCGGTTAACAATAAACATACTATTATACTAATAGCAACATTGTAGTTGTCAAAATATAAATGACATAAAATTAATGACTTATGCAGGTGAACATAATAAGGATTGGCCAACAATTGGCTTATTTCCAGCAATATCAAGAAAGGGTGGCTAGATTCATCGGAGCATTCGAGACGAAAAGACTCGTGAATCAAGCATTGATTCTCATCACACTAGGAGGCAACGATTTTGTCAATAACTATTATTTAGTCCCTGTCTCAGCAAGATCTCGACAATTTGCTATTCAAGATTATGTGCCCTTTATCATCTCCGAATACAAAAAGATTTTGCTGGTAATTATATCCTTTAATCCATTATATATATTAACTAACATCCCCATCAGTGATGTCTTATCGTTCATCAGGTATCAATGTCCCAAATTTAAAATCCCTTACCTAATCGTACAAATCGATTATAATATGGTATGTTTTCATATCATATTTTTTAAGTACATTAAAATATCGTACAAACACTCAACGATTATGCATACTAATAAATAATACATCATAGGAGGAATGGTGCTAGGTGGATGCAATTACTAGCATTTAATTTTAATTTAATAAAATAGTACACACCAGCATGTGACCGTCGTGGGACATCCTGTCTGTGGGCGTACGTTGTAATAATTAATTTTCTACCTGGTTTTAACGTATTTATCCCAACTTCAATCAAATAAAAGCGTTAACTTCAATTATTTTAAATATTCATGTTTTAAAAAGCTAATATGAATGTAGATTGGCACAAGAAGACTTGGAGAAATAATTAGTACATATTTCATTGTTTTTGTAATATGTTTTTACCTTGTGGGAATTTGAATCAATCCTTTTTGGGTGTTCGAATTGATGAATATCATGAAATGACCTTTGGTTTTGTGATTGCAGAGACTTTATGAACTAGGAGCTCGACGAGTCTTGGTGACGGGGACAGGGCCGCTAGGCTGCGTTCCTGCGGAACTAGCGATGCGAGGTAGAAACGGTGAATGCTCAGTTGAACTCCAACGAGCAGCATCGCTGTTTAATCCACAGCTCAACCAAATGATATTAAGGTTGAATAGTGAAATAGGTGCAACCGTCTTCATTGCTTCCAATACACAAGTGACCCACTATGATTTCTTCAGCAATCCTGAAGCATTTGGTTTGTTCTTTTCTTTTCTTTTCTTTTCTACGTTTTATTCTCTCATATATATATTCCATTCAAAATATGAAATGAAAAAAATAAACTTAATTTTGAAAAAAGGGTTCTCTAAAAAAAAAAACTTAAAATTAACTTCAAATATTTTATTTGTTGTACGTATGTAGGATTTATTACCTCTAAGGTGGCATGTTGTGGACAAGGGCCATTCAATGGATTAGGACTATGCACACCAGTATCTAACTTGTGCCCCAACAGAGACATTTTTTTATTCTGGGATGCATTCCATCCATCCGAAAGGGCTAACCGATTGATCGTCAATCAGATGTTCTCGGGCACGGTCGAATACATGAACCCTATGAACCTCAGCACCATTATGGCTTTAGATGCTCAGACATAATGCAGTATCGTCGTCAAGGTCACACATATTTGTTCAATTTACATAATTTTTTAGATTGATTTTCAGGCATTAACAAGCCCGTTGATTGTGCGTACGAACGTCAGCTCTATTTAAATTTTTATAAGTTTATGTTAAGATTAAGACTTACGTATCTAAATCTCAAAAGCTATATAAAGGGGAGGATTGTCTAAGTTCATATATGTAATTCTCAAGGATTTTATCCAATCGATGTGGGACAATTAACAAACTTCCATCATGCTCAGGAATGAACATCTGGAGCGTGAAATTTTACAACGGAGGAGGATTGTACAAGTCCATATATGCAACTGACAATTAACACACTTTATCACGCTCTAGACATGAATGAATATTTGAAGTGTGACGTTTACAAGTGACTCGAATATGGGTAGAACAAATCCAACACATAACGTACGGTGAAATCTGAGCTCTGATATTATGTTAAGATTATGACTTGTATCTAACTCAACCCTAAAAACTAGTTCAAATTGGAGGATTATATAAGTCCATATATACAATTCTCAATAATTTAATCTTAACCGATATGTGATATAACCGTTTCTTAGATTTGTTCTTAGAAAAAAAATATTGATTTGGTGTAGAAGTCCAATCCATATATAAAAAAAAAATCAAGTATTTTTCTATATTTACATTATTATTCGGAATTTCCTTAATATGCATTGAGCACATCAATTACACTATTTCGACCATTGCTTGAAATATAAGTAATATTAAAGATTATTATATCAATAGTCTAAAAAACATATGGAATCAAAGCCTTGATATTCTTCGGGAAAACTCTCAAGAAAACCAATTATTTCAAAAAGATAATGGGGACATTCAACCTTGTTGGAATGCCACCTTTGGGAATTTTGTGGCCTTTATCACTACTTTCTGATCTTATCTTGGAAAGTATGTAATGGTGATAAAAATTGCCACTGATTCCCAACCAAAAACGCCACGAGACCGACGTACTTTAGGTCTGTCGATGGCTCGGGGAAGCCTTGAGTTTCGTGTTGGAAATAAAGCATAGCAGCAGACGAGGTGAGGTAGATGAGTGAAATGATAATCGTGGTATCTAGGGTGATAAATCCGTGAAGAAATAACACCTGAAAAATAACACACAATGAAATTTGGATGATTTGAAGTCAAATTCTATATAGAAATTAGATCGGGCCGAAGAACCGGTGGACCAACTAGCTTAAACCCAGAACTTGTCCAGCCAAGTTTCATTGGGCCAACCCCGCACACCAGTATTTGCACTGTGATTTGGGCCCTGGTTCTGAACCCAAGCCCGGAAAGTCCATAAATTATTGAAACATGTAACAGTAAATAATAAATTAACGGTGTCCTGGAAAAAGATGGAGGAAGAAATTTTTAAAAAAATAAAAAATAAATAAAGTTATTAATTTTTAAAATAAAAATGATAAGAGAGAAGATAATATGAAAATAAAAAAAAAGTGGAATATGAGAATTAGTGGTTAAAAGATATTTTTTGAATTATAAAAAAACTTCACTAAAAAGTTAGTTATTTTTTAGGGTTAAATTTAAGGCAAAAACTTGTGTGAGACGGTCTCACGTGTCGTATTTTGTGAGACTGATCTCTTATTTGGGTCATCCATGAAAAAATATTACTTTTTATGCTAAGAGTATTACTTTTTATTGTGAATATCGCGATAGGGTTGACTCGTCTCACAGATAAAGATCCGTGAGACCGTCTCACAAGATACCTACTCTAACTTATTATGGTTATATATGTGTGTGTGTGTTTTGTGTGTTTAAAATTGATTAATAACAAGAAACCAAAACTTGTGAAAAAGAGAAATTTTGCTTGGAAAACGAAATCAGTCCGCACGTTTTGATTCGGTTTACGTTGGTAAAAAATATCCGTTTCCATTTTTTCATGAATCATAGTTATATTTGAAATCCTAGATTTTAGTCAGATTATAGATACAATATTACAAATGTACGCCTGAAGAACCATTTCCAGTCCTAATTCTTTATATTTTTCCTGTCTCAAAATATGTACATGCAAAAATATATTACTATAAATAAAAAATATTTAATTTTGCTTTTCAACTATATTTAACTATACATATCTTTCAATTAAAATAACGAAATGTATATTATTAAACAATCTCACTTATCTATATTTCTGAAAAGGATTAATCTGATCATACTTACAATGAAAAATAATATTTTTCATGAATTGAATTGAGCAAGAGATCCGTCTCACAAAAATTTTTGTCTGAATGCGGAGAAAAATTCCATCCACAATTACAATTTGAAACCAAATGCAGCCAGGATCAAACCAAACTTCATTGAAATTGGATCAATTCTCCCAAATTTTCAACTCCACCAGGTCTCGAGTTGGCTTCCTAGGATTCTAATGGTTGCGGCCAACTACCAGTCCAGCAAAATAGCTAATTCTTCAGCAAATTTGAAAAAAATTAAACTCAAATATAAATTGTGTACATTCAACCCACAGCTTAAAGCTAAAAACAGTGGGGGGTGAATATGTGCCTCAATTCTACTCCAAACCATAGTACATATAAAATGTTTTATTGCAACCTTTTGCACACATTATGAGTAAATATTTAAATGAAAAATAATAATGATAATACTATGAACTATGATACAGATGCAGCACAAAAATATTCGATCAGCTCTCTTCAACTATCATCTACATTTCTATGTCTTCCAAGTCTGGCAAAGGAAAACGAAGTATTGCCGCGATACCAGTAAGTTGTGCCAGTTCTGAACCTCAGGCATGAAAAAGGAAAGTTTGTTAAGATTTGGTCATATATGATAATAAGAATAAATTTTTTAATACAATTACGCGCAAAGGATGTATACAGGGGTTCGACAAAATAAAATAAGGATGTACTTACGCTCTCCTGACACATGCATAGAGGAGAAGATGTGAGTAGTGCCGCCTGAGTTCTTGACGGAATCTACCAAGTTCACATACCTTTGCCTCGTTGGTATATCAGAATTCCTGGGAAAACATCGTTTTTGACTGATAAGAAAGTGATCATATGTGGTTTCAATTTCTTGAGGAAGTGGTAGAATTCACCATCCAATTTGGGGTATGGATTCAAATAGAGGCCAAAACTTAAGCTAATCTCGAATATCTTGATCCACGTTTTACTACTTTCAAATCATACTTCTTTCGCTACACAACTTTTCTTTAAATACAAGCTCGATATAAAGCAGGCTGCCTGGATCGGGTTAATAATTAATGTACACCATGTTTAACAAACATGCTTAAGCACAAGGAGAATGCAAGGGCAGATTAACGGATGATAGAACAATAGGCCGTGACAAGTGGGCATCGGTGAGCGGTTGCCCTTTAGAAATAGGCTTAATCGATGAAGGCAACAATTTCAGTGAATCAGAAACAAAATTCTGATCATTAGTCCGTTCCATCCGATTACTGGGAGGTCTTTGAGAGATAATAAAAATCACTAACCTAAAGAGCTCATCCGTAATGAGAAGCGTCTGGACAGCTAGTCGCTCATGGGCAACTTCAACGTGTTTTGGTCCATAACAAGCTCGAGCAGGATCCTATCCAAAGCCACCACATATTAACTAAAACAAACCAAACTAAACCATGTAGATTATAATTTGATAGATTATAATTTGATTTTTAATAAGCTTAATAGTCATGGAAGCATGCAGACAGATATATTGTGAATTCAGACAAAAAAGAGAGGCAGAAATACTAGCAAATTGTGAACATAGGTAAAGAGAGAACGGACATTTGATAGCATGGCAAAGAAATCCTTGAGTGCCCGGACCTGCATTAAAATGAAATAAATAATAAATCCTACAAGAAAACAATATTAACACACAAAACAGAAACCAACCCGATATTTCGAACGCTAAATGATAGCAACATAGTGAACTAGGCATATTTCTACCTCTTGTGCAGCTTTTGTGTCTTTAATCATATTCATGACATTTGGAGCATCCAAAACCTCCCTCAAACTATGCCTGGGTATAATTTTTAAATATAAGATTATAATGAGTTATGATAAAAAAAACATCACACTGCCAGTTGAATTATCTCAACACAAGTAGATTCAATGAACTCCAAATATCGATTCAATATATTGAAAAGCCAACCTGTAGGATGATTGAATCTTATTTTGAAGAAAAGTTCTTATAATTTATTTTTCATCTCATTTCACATTCACGGCCATATTCCCAAACATCAAATACAGTTTCACAAAATTGATACAATTGGAAGCGTTGGAGTATCCAACAGATTTGTTGATTAATTTGTAGATGCTGTTTCCACACCAAGATTCTACTTTCATACATAAATTAAAAAGGTTCTGCCCCCTATTGCTGTTTTCTAATTATATAATTCCGTCTTTGTTATTTGGGGTGAATAACAGATAAACAAAGAGACATTTAGTAGAATAATTTTCAGTAATGCTACCACACTGATTAATGAGATCCAATGAGCAAAGTCCACATCAGACAAGATCCAAACTTGTTATAAATAAGGCAACAAGACAACAGCAAAACAAGAAAATGGACAGAAAGAGAAAGACAGTCGTACTTGTATCCAGAAGTAGTATGCACAAGAACTATACGTGATTTATTCTCGATGATGGATCTAAGCGACTTCCTCTCCGCCTCCAACATCAAGTGTCGATGAAATTGATCCTGAACATGCATGGAAATGATCCAATGCCATTATTTCGTTATTATTATGAAATAAATAATTTTAGTACGAATCGAGCTAAAAACCAAGAAATTCATAGAGAAAATCGGAATAACTCATTGATATGCTTATCGATAGGAGAATAGCTACCTTGGTAAAACCGGGACTTGCAATCACAGCACAGCGAACAACGTTGAAATCAACATGTTTAAGGAATGACTAAAACAAGTAGAACAAAATAGTTTATCCTATTTAGTAATGTTTCTGAAATAGACACAGAACGAGTACAAAAAAACAGGTAGGCACTGAATTTTACCATTAAAACATTGTCGAAAAACTTGTTCAATGCCTGTCAAAACAAGCATATATCAGTAAGGACTCACGTGCTATAATCACAGGGAAAAAAGCTAGCAGATTTAGTCGAACAATATTTTGGGAAACAACTAACGGTCATACTTTGTCATAACCTGCAACTGCAGGTCCATGCTTGCGTGGTATTGAAGTCTCTACACGAGAACGAGTTGTTGTCACGCTGTTAATATTAATCCATTTAAACATTAGAATGTGGTTAGAAGACAGTAATCTGTAACAAACTCAAAATTTAGTAGTTCTTTCCTAAGAAACCGATTTTAAACAGTTCCATCCAATGAAACTATCTAATAAAGTCCAGATAGAAGATCAAATTAATATGATACACTCATAAACTAATTGGAATAAGATGAAATCACAAAAACAAGTGCCTTAGGGAATCATGAAAATCACAATTAGAAAAAATACAGTCCAGTACAGCATGATCTATCGAAATTTTTAATACTGATATCAGTACCTTTTGCCAACAAGTAAAATATGAGCCAGGCCTTCTTGCATCAGAACAACAGCAAGGTCCGCACTTGCCGTAGGATCTGAAACATTAAAATGTAAGCTTCAAATCAGCATACATACAAATAACCATAATTTCAGGAAAAAAAATGCAAATCCTGCTAGCACTACATATGAAAAGCAAATCAAGGATAAAAGCAGATTCTTGGTACAAACACCATAGGAAGACGCATGTTCACATTTTCCCCAGTAATTTTAAACTTATGGTGCAAGATCAAACTGGTTAATAGTTATCATGGTTTACCATCATACCACACCCAACTATTCTGACATTCTCAGATGGTCATGAGGTAACATAACATGCTGATAAAATCGTCTACTTCTGTATTTCACAGTTTGTTGAGGCGATCACATGTCCATGTATGGAATATAACCATTAATGCGTAAAACTGTAAACAAGGTCAGTAGTCCCAAAAAGATGAGTAATATAGAATTTGATCGTTTTTATTAGTAGCTCGATGAAAATTAAAAGTATGTAGCACAACACGAAAGATAAATAAAGAGGTTGCATGGATCAGTTGAAATTCCATACCAGATGCTTGATGCAGCACATCCAATGTCACCGAGTCCCAGATTTCCTAGCAAACGACATGTAAAGACTTAATTAGTGCAAAATTATTTATGCTGCAATTTTTTGGCATTTATGTTATCGGCGCAGATTCATAGTAGCATAGCAAAAAAAAATTCCATGAATGAAGGATATCAAGAGTATCCTCATTGTACCATTAAGTCTGCATTTTATATAAAAAAAATATAACTGCGTAGTTTCCCTGTGTTTCCTTAACTTTGCGCTAGGTTGTCTTAGTGGAGGGTGCCATTAATAATCCATATTTATCACTTCTTCGTTTGAAATCAAGTCCAATAATCAAAATCCATAAGCTCATCATTGTTCACTATTCACACGTGATATTTCATCCCGTTTCTCTCATGTTATTGTTAATCTCATCAACCCAAAAAATGAAATTGAGAAGAGTAAGATACAATTCTAGTCCTAGTAAACATAATTATTAGAGGCATAATGCTATTTCACCTTCATCCCACACCAAACCCATTATCAGCAGTCTTTTTCTTTTCCGATCATATAATTCAATATTCTTAGTATAATTTATCATTTTGTGACCCTGTCACTTCAACCGGACCCAGCCTAATATTCTGAGGCAAGGCTCTAAATTGGTTAATGAAACAAGTAGTAGGACCAAGACACTAAAGTCAAACTTATGTTAACTGAGGCAGGCACATATACAATTTCATGTTTTTTGTTCAACGCACAATATCAAATTAACATTAAAGTCTTGCTGCGATGAGTATAGATGCAATCAAATTTATGACTGAAAAAACGTAAAGGAGAGTGGCAAAAACTTCAATAAACTAGGAAAAAATGACACACCTTCCTTAACAAAAACGGTCGGTGGAGCTCAACTTCTAGAGTGTGAAATGCCCCAATCTGCAGCATGATAACAATATAGTAGCCCAAATGTTATTTTAAAAAAAAAAGAATATAAGGAGTAATGGCCACAAACCTTGACATGTTCGTTCTCCAAAATATTCTTCCCGCGTATACGTAGGACAGATCCTTCTTTGTCATACTCAATGCCCTAATTTAAATATGCACATATATAATTCATTTCAGTCTAGGATTTGTGGACAAGATTAATGCAACCGCTAAGGCATTTAAGATTCTTATTGTGATCAACTACAATATACGAAAAACCAAATTGGACTGTGTGAAGTTCTTCCAATAAAAATTGGTCATACTTCAAATCTTTTTTGACATACTAATATACCTCGACTTTGATTTCAAGCTTCAGTTTCACTCTTTCTGCATCTCTTCCTCCCGAAGCAGCTTCTCTCAAAACCTTCCTATACACAGACAATAATCATCAAACGTACTCTCATACAACAATCAGATTAAACATTTCAGGGCACTAGTTCAAAATTATTCCATTTCATAACACAAATGACATACAATATGTAAAACCTACATAATCATTGTTAAATAGGCATAAAATTCAACTTTGAGTTTCCAGGATGACAAACACGTAGAAAAAACCATAATAAAAAATAATAGTATTTAGAAATTTTTCTTCTCCTTGCTTTTGCCTTCCCCTAAAATTTTAGGAGCATATTACTTGCTTGAATATGTAATCCTCAATCCGATCTCCCTTAAGTTAACGAATATATATTAGCATCACAAGAAAACTTGTCGTTTACATGGAAAGCCCCTATCTTATTATTTTCTACTACATTATCTATTTTCTTATGAAGTTGCGATCGTGTGACTACACGGATATTCAATCTATCTTTAAAGGACTGAAAACAAGGATGCCAATAAAAAGAGCAATGCCTTGCTCACTGGTATAATAAGCATAAATTTAAATTATAGATAAAAAAAAGCCCAAAAAAATGAGACTGTGTGTGGGAGAAAATATATGATTTAAAGCAACTAACAAAAGCTTGACAGTTGACACATAAATTCAAGTTTTTACACTAAAAAGACTATAAAAACCATATTTAAAAAAAAAACTATAAAAACCGGCTCAACACAACATAAAGAACCCAAAAGTTACCTCACTGTGACAGCCAAGACACTGTCACCCTCAGATATCAAATTGTAAGCAAGCCACAAATCATCCGCCTCTTCAGGAACCATCTGCATCAAAACCCAGAAACCGAAACAAAGAAATTTCAAATTTGAATCCAAATTACTGAAACCCACCTTTGTTTATGCCAAGAAGAGGTCGAACAAGAATAAAAGAAGAACCTTGATAAAAGTTTCAAGGTATCTTGAAATTACTGCTCGAGGAGAAAACAAAAGAAAAAGTGAAGAAACAACCTTAACGCTTCCAGGGCCATCACGTATGAAATCTCTGCGAACGATCTTCATAATAATTTTTCTATGTTGTTTTCTTAGTTTCTCCCCTTCGTTTCTGCTTCAAGACCGATGAGAAAATATTCGTTGGTTCGATTGTGTTGAGAATCTTGAGATTGGACGCAAATTGCAAAAACAGTTGAAGTCCTATGAATTATATTTTTGTTATAAATCATAAAAGATACAGAGAAAGCAGAGAGAATTGAAAAGTGCGATATTTATAAGGGAGACAGTAAGATACAAATATTTACAGATATTTTCATATTTATCTTGATTATAAATATTTTAAATTTAATTAAATAAGATAATTATGTCTATAATAATAATATATTTAATAACTTTTTATTTATAAATATTTATAAAAACTAAAAATAATTTCTTGAAAATTTCTTAAAAATCAAAGTTTATCAGAAGCTTGGTCTAAAATTCCTGAAAAATTAGCCTTTTATGATTATATCGGCAATAATCCGGCAAAAGGAGGGTTATTCAAGGCAGGTTCAATGGATAACGGAGATGGAATAGCGGTTGGATGGTTAGGACTCCCTATCTTTCGAGATAAAGAGGGGCGTGAGCTTTTTGTACGTCGTATGCCTACTTTTTTTGAAACATTTCCAGTCGTTTTGGTAGACGATGATGGAATTGTTAGAGCTGATATTCCTTTTAGAAGGGCAGAATCTAAGTATAGTGTTGAACAAGTAGGTGTAACCATTGAGTTATATGGCGGCGAACTCAATGGAGTCTGTTATAGTGACCCCGTTGCTGTAAAAAAATATGCTAGACGCGCTCAATTGGGTGAAATTTTTGAATTAGATCGTGCAACTTTGAAATCCGATGGTGTTTTTCGTAGCAGTCCAAGGGGGTGGTTTACTTTTGGGCATGCTTCGTTTGCTTTGCTCTTCTTCTTCGGACACATTTGGCATGGTGCTCCATGTTCGAGACAATACCTAATTTAAAGGACTCATTATAAAATTTTCAAATATGATCATAAACAACAGTGAGTATTTAATTTACATAATACGAATTTGAGGACTTTTAGTTAAAGGTGATTACAAATTTGATATAATGCATATTCATTGCACACAGATCGATAAGGTGATATTCTTTAATGTGATTAAACATAAAAATTTGTACATCTAATAAATGAGTGTCATCTCATCAGTGTTCACATAAGTGTGTATCATATTAAAAATGTATGTGATGATTTTTAATTTACTATCATTCATTAGTGAATTTGAAGGGCTATTTCCAAATCTAGTTTGATATTAAAATTGAAAAATATTGCATGTACAACGATAGTTACATCTTATGTTATATATTATTTTTAAAATTAAAAAGTTATTCCGACTGCATTTTAAAAAAAAATTAAATTAACATACATTTGAGATGATTTTATAATTTCAAATATAATGTGTAACATAACATGTAACTCTCATTGTAGGCGCGACATATTCCTTGTGATCGGTTTACAATACAAAGCGATTGCACTTCTTACAGTAATCATATGACATTAATTTTGTGGGAAGTATTTTTTGAAAAAAATAATAATGATTTTTACATGGGTGATTTAGTTGCAAGAAGAAAAAAAAATGACTAGCTCCTATTAAAACGACCAAAAACGCGTTTCTTGTTATAGTGTTGTCCGTATGCATCCAAAGCTCCGGAACTTCCGTATGCATAGATTTGTGAGTACACACCCATTAAATACTTGTTTAATAAGAACCCACCAAAGAAATCGATCGGTTTTGACCTGCTTCTTGTCAAGATCTCGACTTTTTCCACTGAGTATTCTAGCTGCTAGCCTGCACATTTATGCTTCGCTTCCAGTGTTTGACCGTACCATTTTTTCGAAGAGGAGCATGTCCTAAAGAAACGGACGATTACTCACAGCTTTCTTGATGGGATTTGCTCTTTGCTAACAGTTTCTTTGTTGTCTTTATTGCTAGTTTGAACCCTTTGAGTCGAACAGGTTTGACTGTTTCCCAATCTTGTTTTATGATTTTTTTTCATGGTTGAAATCCTGAATTTTGATGTGTTTTTATTTGTGGTTGATATTATATATATTTTATCCTATGTGAACTGATTTGCAATCTCTAGTAAGCTGAAATTTTGTTCTGATACTTGATTTTGATATTTCCTTCGCAATCGTGCTGCTGTTGCATGTGCTTATGGATTTGTTATCGTGGATTTGAAGTGAAAAGGGAAAAATTGACTTTGCTTTGAATATAGATCAAAACGTAGATCTTCTTTCATCACCTGGGCTTTCTTCCTGGTGGCAGAATAAGATTTGATGGTGGAGATTGAGGAACTTTGAAGAAGAAATTATTTAGTTTGGGCATAGATGGGAAATACTTGTGTTGGACCTAGCATATCAAAAAATGCTATTTTTCAATCGGTATCTGCTGCAGTGTGGCGATCTCGCATGCCAGATGGTACTGAATCTTCAGTCAATGGAGAGAATGCCAAAAACGAGACACCAAAAGAGCACGAATCAGCAATGCCAGTTCAAAGCACACCACCGGAACATGTGATAATTCCAAAGTCGGAAACAAAACAAGAGCAACCAGCGAAGCCAAAAAAGCATATGAAGAGGAATACTAGTGCAGGACTTCAAACTAGTTCGGTTTTACAACGGAAAACTGTGAACTTGAAGGAGTTTTTTGCTCTTGGGAAGAAATTAGGACAAGGGCAATTTGGAATAACATTCCTCTGTGTGGAGAAGGCGACAGGGAAGGAATACGCGTGCAAATCAATTGCAAAGCGAAAGTTATTGACTGATGATGATGTGGAGGATGTCAGAAGGGAAATTCAAATCATGCACCATTTGGCTGGGCATCCAAACGTTATATCCATTAAGGGGGCATATGAAGATGTTAATGCTGTTCATGTTGTCATGGAGTTATGTGCGGGGGGAGAGCTTTTTGACAGGATAATACAACGTGGGCATTATACGGAACGGAAGGCAGCCGAGCTTACCAGGACTATTGTTGGAGTGGTAGAAGCTTGTCATTCTTTGGGTGTTATGCATCGTGATCTTAAGCCGGAAAATTTTCTTTTTGTCAGTCAAAAGGAAGAATCGCTTCTCAAAACAATTGATTTTGGGTTGTCGATATTCTTTAAGCCAGGTATGCTAGTCAACTCTTATCATATGTTTTAACGGTGAAGTTGCTATTTGAGAGATGCATGTTTCTTGTAGATTTTGTTAGATTGTGTACTTCTCTAGATTGGGTTTGGCATTTTCTGGATTAGAAATGAGCATACGGACCACCTCCATATTGTGATAAAGTTTGTCGAGAAAACCAACATGATCCAAATTAGAGCCGCACTAAAATGCTTTGTTGTGATAGTTATGTGTATTTATCAACTCATCATTTAGAACTAAAGTTTCTCTATCAGTAGATTTTATCGTGTTATTTTCCAGTAAGTAATGGGAGGAGGATACCGGGTAATAGACATATTAGTAGATTTTATCATGTTATTTTTATCAAGTATTGGGAGGAGGATATTGGGTAATAGCCTTCCCCTTTTCGCTAATAGTATTTAATTACTTGGATGGAGTCGAATCATTGAGTTTATAGCTAATACCTCAACACAAGTTTTTTGCATCAGAGCGATGTGATCAGTTGCTATAATTGTGAATTCGTTGTTTCAGATTAACTCTTAACTATTATCCAAACTTATAGTATAAATTTAGGCACATTCTTTGACTTCTTGAACAAGAGAAGAATACCAATTTGAAGGGCAAAATAAATTTTTTGTTTAGTATAAAATGTAGGTGCTTACCTTCCTCTTCCAGTCACTACTCAAGGTGCTTATATTATCTATGTTGGCATTTCTCGACGCTGGAAATAATTATATAGATCCTCTTAAATTAACTGTGACAGCCCCTCGGATGATAAATATACCAGAAACATTGTTTTAGTCACCAAGGACATGGGAATCATCGGAATTATAATTAGGTTTAATATCAGATTGTTGATGTAGTTGAACTATTTTGACTTGTTTAAAGATAGGCATGTTATCTATTTCTTTTTTGTCATTTAAAAGCTAATATTTACTTTCTCAGGAGAAAAGTTCGCTGACGTGGTAGGCAGCCCATATTACGTTGCACCTGAAGTTCTTCAAAAACGATATGGTCCAGAAGCTGATGTCTGGAGTGCTGGAGTAATTGTTTACATTTTACTCAGTGGAGTTCCACCTTTCTGGGCTGGTGAGAATTATTTATATTCATTTGGTTAAATATAGCCACATATTTTGTCAGACCATGACCACAAAAATAAGATTTATCTTGACATGATTTTTCTTTTTCACTTATTTTTATCATAAAATATCCTCGACTTCAGAAAGCGAGCAAGGAATATTTGAACAAGTCCTGAACGGCGAACTTGACTTCTCATCAGACCCCTGGCCAAGTATCTCAGAAGGTGCAAAAGACTTAGTAAGGAGAATGCTTGTTCGAGACCCTAGACAACGATTAAGTGCTCATGAAGTCCTTTGTGAGTATTCCTTATGGAATATTTTCTAAATTGTCTAAATTAAGACATTAGGAAATCATTCATGTTCATATAAATAGAGTTCAGGATTTTCATAATAGTTTAATTATTCTTACTTATTTTAGGAGAATTTTGTGTTTGGATTTTGACTATTTGAATGTTGTTAATAAAAATCTGAACGCGACTGTGGATTCAGCTGCCAACCCATTGCATCTAATGCCAACACAGTTCTGTGGTTTAATGAATTAATTTGAGCTTACGCATTGGAATTGGGAACTGCTTAAAATTTGGTGTGCTAAGAATTTTGAACCTGTCCAATCTACAACCATTAAGGAAAGAGTTCCAATCTGGCAATATTTATTATTTTATCCCCGTAATTCCATTCCTCACATTGCCTTTTTTTACGCAAAATCTATCAATACCTCTCAATCTCTCAATTTTCTTTTAAGAGTTCGACTTTCGGTATGTCTGTCGACTTTCTGTATGTCATAACAGATGTATTTTAAAGCATGCATGTATTACACTTATTTTTATTTGTAAGTTATTTGTTTTCCCATGTACAATGAAGATTTGAAGTGTTGCTTCCATTTAAAATAAGCTTTTCGAAGGGGCTTTTCCATGTAAAAAATCCTTGGTCTTTTTTACATATTTTATTTATTTTTCAATTGTTTAAACATGTAATATTATTAGTTTTCAGAAAAGAATTGTTACCTGTCTTAGCTGTCTAATTGCTTTCCTAAGATTTCCACTTTTGGAACCTTAAGTGGACAATACCAAAAGGAACAAGATTGTTTGATTCGCTCAAAATCTTGGATCACAGATGAATTGACCAATCCATAATCAAATCAATCTGGTCTATGAACTAGGGAGGACCCAATAGAGGTTGAGGAAGGGGTGATTAAACAAAAAATTGAAGTTTATGTGATTTGGTTAAAATATTAGCTTCCTAAATCCATTGAGTTTCTCCACCCCTGTCAGTCATCTAAAAGGACAATTCATCCTCAGGATCTGAGTCAAACTTATACTCTTGTTGGGAATTAAGGCCCTAAATGAGTCATTAAGGCTACATATGTAACATCTCAAAAAAATTGAAAATTCTATCAGCAGTGTGAAGAGGTCGAGAATCAAAGAAAGAATACCAAAGGGGGCCCATAGAAGATAATTTAAGGTATCAAGTTTCTTTGGTTGTTCATTTTAGGACATGAACTAGTAGGTACGTTGTATTATTTCAAACTTGAAAGATTAAGGAAGAGGAATGCCACCAAAATCTCCAGGTTTAGAGTCCCTGAGGACAATAGTTTGATAATGTAAATTCAGAGTTCAATAGTTAGACCTTTGACGTAATTGAATGAATTTGTAAAATGCATGACTTTGAGGTTCTAAATTCATGATTTTCCGGTATAGCTATTTTAGAATGACAAAAGAAATCCAAAAATAAACTATATTCTTGTTAAATACTAGAGCATATGATGGGGTCAGCCATGCCTATCCAAGTTGATGTCATGTTTCTATCAGTCAGCAATTAATCTACTTTCCTAACTTGTGTTTTTCATTTTAAACGTGCTTCCTCTTGCATTACATCTATAGATTGTGCAAAATATTTGTCATGTAACAAGATAGAAACAGATTAGTACATTCTCCTTCCGTTGTGATCAACTGTCATGTGAGCTCAAAATTTTCTCCATTATTTGAATTCTGAGTAAGGGCGAAATCCTAGTTCAATGATTTTTAGTGAGATAAGAGATTAGCAGCTAGTACACACTATATTTTTTGTTTCTTTTTACTTCATTGAGTAGATGAATAAGATATTTGAGATGTTCTCTCCTACCTTCCTGGATAACCTTGTAATTTAGAATATTTTAAACTGTCCAAATCCCTGCCAGAATTTTTCCTAAATTGCTTGAATACCGGCCATATGGTACAATTCCCTATCTATTGGCTTTAAACGGTTTATGTCCTGATGTAGTTGGAATCCTTTTTGTTATGGGAACTTATGAAATGTTTTCTCGAGACGGGAAATTATCTGAGAGACATCCTCCTGGGAATTTATTTGAATACTCAACCTCTCATTTGTTACTAACTTTTGGCTCAATAACCTCTCTTTTAAGCCACAAGCAAATATCATGAGCCTAATTCCTTTTAATTTTAGTAAGTTATTTTCTTCTTTAGTAATTTATTGATCACCGAGATGGACGCAAACCAGTATAGAATGACATACCCAGAAAACACTCTCTCGCTAGTCAGGACATTGGAACAATGTATCAATATGACTTCAAGATCAATATGAACCTATCTAAATATTTCTAGAATAAAAAACCAGTGATCCAATGAACGGCGCTGTAAACCTTGTAAATAAAGATTAGTTAAAACAGGCAGAGTCATTTGCTTTTCAGTCGAAGCAATAAATTCCCCGCGTCAACAATCTGCTCTGCTATTTAAGTTCTTAACATGCCCAAAATTTTTTATGGGAATAAATGCAAATTTTTTTAAAATATTTGATAGACAATTATTTTCATTTACTATTTTATGCAAGCTAAAAGATTCGGTATCTTTCAGTGTGAAATCAGTTAGATTTGATTGTGTGTCTGTTGAATTTTTGTAGGTGACCCTTGGGTTCAAGTTGATGGTGTGGCACCAGATAAACCTCTGGACTCTGCAGTTTTAAGCCGCCTGAAACATTTTTCGGCTATGAACAGACTAAAGAAAATGGCTCTTAGAGTATGTTTTACTTTTAACATGCGAATATAGTAAAATATGCCATCTGATGGCGCTATATTGAGGTGGAATTGTATCTTTCAGGTCATTGCGGAGTCGTTATCTGAAGAAGAAATAGCTGGTCTTAAAGAAATGTTCAAAATGATAGATGCAGATAATAGTGGCCAAATCACTTTTGAAGAGCTCAAAGCTGGACTTAAGAGAGCTGGTGCCCATCTAAATGAATCTGAGATTTATGATTTAATGCAAGCAGTGAGTAACTAAACCAGGATGCTTTCTTTGATTTTTGTTACTTCAGAATAATACGTTCTAATAAATTTGATATGATATCTCTTGTTCGAGATTTGAACTGAAATTAACAAAGTAGGGAATGACTTAAACAAGATAACATATTTTCTTTTGGTCAAAATCCTGTGTTCTTAACTTCCACTTAGTGGTCTGAGATGAGCTTGGGTACCAACTATTGGCAGTATTAGGTGTGTGAACCGAAATAGCTTCCATATATAAAAACCACCCCAATTGAACTCTTCCTGGTTAAATCTGGTTATCAATCGGGTTTGTTTGTTAATAACCGAGTGAAGCAATTTTCTTAACAACTGGGCTGGGTTAGAATAGACTTGAACTCCCACCCACCTGCCCTGTTGCCTCTCCTTAGCGGTCTGTCATATCTCTCATCCAGCAGATTCATTATTATTATTTGAAAATTTTCCTTTTGTATATGTCATAAATACATAGACCTCAGTGTCATAATCTTAATCTTCGGTTCCATCTCTGTATGTAATCTGCCCCTCTTTCTGATATCGCAGGCTGATGTTGATAACAGCGGAACAATCGATTATGGAGAGTTTGTAGCTGCAACATTGCATCTCAACAAAATCGAGAGAGAGGATCACCTGTTTGCTGCTTTCTCATACTTTGATAAAGATGGAAGTGGCTATATCACCCCAGATGAGCTTCAACATGTTTGTCAGGAGTATGGGTTCGATGATTCCCGCCTTGAAGAGATGATTCGAGAAGTTGACCAGGACAATGTTAGTTCATACTTTTTTAGAGTGCTATTTAAAGTTGAATATAATAGGCATCTATTGGGAGTTGTATGTTGTGCATTTTTCAACTAAGTTAACTTGCAACTTGGCTTCTTGGGCTCTTTTTCAGGATGGACGTATTGATTACAACGAGTTTGTTACGATGATGCAAAAGGGCAACCCGGTTGCTGGTGGAGGTGGTAAACGAAGCTTGGAGAACAGTTTCAGCATCAACTTTAGGGATGCCTTGAAACTCACATAGCCTTCAAATCGCCACACCCTTATGTTCTGGTTCCATTAATTTTTCATTCATTTTCGATCCTTTTTAAGATGAAATGGCTGTGATGCTATACCTGTATAGTCAGTACTAAGTCCTGATTGTGCATCAGTCTTGCTCAGTTTTTCTCCGGGCCGAATCCGGATTCGGTTTTTTGACTGTTTTCTGATTGCATCAAGAACACATTGTGAAGACAGGAGAAAAACTTCCCTTTAATTTTGTCCTTGATTTGAACCTCTGGTTGAAAATGGACTTTGTGTGCTTGTGTATGACATGCATGATTAGCGTAAAAATGTCATATCAATCAAATACTTGAAATATATGGGTTAAACCTCTTAGATTATACATAAAAATTGATTTTATTTACAGTATTTATGATTCTATATTTACATATGTTAATAAAATATAGGTGGAGCGTAAAAAATTACCTTCAATAAATTTTTTTATTATTATATATATATATAAAGAAAATAGTTAAGGATCTTAGTTTGAATGTAATCTCCAAATTTTTTTTTGCTCCCTTATAAACACAAAACATAGAAAATAAAATACAACTCTATTAAACAATTTAAAAGTCTTTTAAAAATAATTTAAAACTATTATCCGAAATTAAATATTAAATAAAAGAACAACTAAAATATTTGTTTATTTTATATGAAAATATTATACATACAAATATATATAAATTTTGGGCATTTAAATTTCTAACCCTCTTTAACGTTAATTTTAAAAAAAGACCCCCATTTGCTAAAAAAAATACTATAATTCGTAACTTTATATTATTTTAACAAATATAATATTTTTTTAAATACATGCGAAAAATATCGTTTTTCAAAATTTCTCAATTAATTCTACGTAAGCTTCCCATAATTTTATTTAAAGATTCTGTTGCATATATATAGTGTTTGCAATATTTTATTGATATTTATATTTATACTCCATAATTAAATAAACATAAAATTCTATCAAAATAAAATGAGTAGTTATCTTTTTGAGACACTTCAATCTGATCCATATTTATAATTTAAAATAATATTTTTTATGAATCGAGTTAAATTGAAGATTCGTTTCACAAAATTAACATGTGTAACGATACACACGTCCTTGAGAGCAGCATTCATGACAATAATCACTAGTTTATCTTGAAGAGTCTATTGTAAGCAAATTGCCAAGAGCACCCAAAAGAGGGGAGCTCAATCTTGGATCCTAACCATATTCTCGTGAGCCCAAAAACTCGCTCCCGCCAGCTTTCGGATTTTGGGGTATTTTGACTCTATAGCTTCTTTAATAAACCCTCTTTTTTCGATCAAATTTTGAATGACTTTCTAGTCTGATCGGGTATCTGAACGCATGTTTTTCAAGTTAGAATATAACATTCCCACGCTCTTAACCCCGAAATGGATGACCAAAAAGCTTCAAATTAGGCACATTAGCTCTACTCTCCGCCTTTTCTTTGAATCCCCGTGTAAACTAGTCAATTCTGCCTTTTAGTTCTATTGTTTATCAAACTTTTCATCACCCAGCTCAAACTCTTCCCAGGGTCTGGAGGTAGCTCACAATGGAGAGCCAGGGTAGAACTTCACTCCTGAAAGAGGTCCTTTTTTTTATTCCTCGTTAAGCGGACCGTAAGATGTCATATGAGTTTTACCGTAAGATGTTATATGAGTTTTTGTGAAACAAGATTCCGTAAACAACTGGGACAAAAAATCAATCTGAAAGCTTGCGTCTAATTTAAAGGTTGTGCAATCGTATGAAGTTCAATTCATTTGTTCCACAAAATTAAAATCTATAAACTATTATTTCAACAAATTTACAAACCTGTAACTATAAAATGTTAAAATATTTATGTTTACATACTCTATTAATTATTTTAATTTCCACCAAAAATTAAAATAATTTATACCAAAAATTTAGTTTTGTATGCTTAGTTTTGAAGTTTGTTTATGAGATAGTAGCAGTCATCCAATAAAAAACCAACAATTTAGTCACTAGAAAAACATGTCAGATCTGAATTCCTAGTACCGAGTGTTACTACCTGCCATCTCTAACCATTTGTTTTTAAAATAAACATCTTACATGGCAGTCGTACCTGTAAGCAATCAGACCCTTGCTTCCTATCAAGACAAGTACAGATACAATCAGAGTCTTGCTTCCTTTCAAGATAAGTCCACTAGTACCGAGCACCGGTTTGGTCATAGTCTCGTCCCCGAGGGTATGGTACCCTTTCTTCAGCACCTTGGCTCCACCTAGGAAATGATGCCCTCTCTGGACGACCAGCGTGTGCACTATGATAAGTTCCGGCGTAACTGTGGGGGTCGTTTGGAACATTTGTGATCCAAGGGTTGCCAGTCTCAGTTTGCTGGTACTGTCTTTGTCTTTCCTCTAATTCCTTTCCAAGAAACTCTTTTCTTCTACTTGCTTGTTGCGCACGAAGTGTAGATAGTTTCTCTTGGTACTTGTCATTAAGTTCGATCAACTTCTGAAAAAGGTAATACAGTTGTAAGCTCATGAGCTATATATTCTTCCAAAGTTTAGGATGCCGATACACTTTTTATTTTTATAATCACTAATGTTAATAATCAAATTGTGACGGAATTTTAAAATGGGAAGGCACCTCACAGGTTTTCAAAAGTTAACGGGAGTTTTTTTTAACAAGGAACATACCTCTTTGTGCCTCGTATTTTCAGCATCTTCTGCATCGGCTTGTTCCTTTATTAGATTGAATATTTCATCTTTAAATCTTCTTTCCAGGCCTTCAAAAGTTACGAGTTGGGGTTTATCCTCGTATCCAATTTCCATGTCTTGTTCATGGGACTGATTTCCAGCCTCTCTGCTAACTATATTTGCTAAATCCGCAGTTGAATCGGATGCTGACCTGTGGTAACGTGAAATTGAATTGCTTCCTGGTCCTGTTCATTCAATAAGAAAAAAAGGTAAGACAGATGCAACAAATCCGCAACGGGATATCCCTTCAAATTTAGTACAAAAGAAAGAATAGGATCTACGTGAATAAGGAAACCTGAATGAACATTATCATGGGTGTGATTACAATTCAACAAAACTGAGGTATATGTAGACCTCTACCTGTGTACGTACATGTACATAAAAAACAAAATATTTAAAAAGAAAAAGATACAAAGGGTAGAGGCTGCCTGGGCAAAAAGCCAAGTGTAGGTGTAAATTCACCTTTGAATTTTACCTGGTGTGATCAAAACCAACAAGAAAGCAATTACGGAAAGATGTGCCTTTGGTGACTTACAGATATAGTGTCTGAAATGGAACAAGTAAGTTTTTGAAAGATATGAACACTATTACCCTGAATAGATAACAGATACATATGTGCCAAAATTATTCAATGGATCGAATTAAATTCCTGCGCAAATATCGGGCGCTAACAAGTTTATGTCTTGGTCATGTTTCTAATCACCCATTTATTCAGGTCATATGCCTCAAACTATAAATGCATATAAAAAGAACTTTGACAGTAAGTGCTTTAACCCTCAAGTTAAAATATCTAAAATCCAGGCCAGTATGTTCCAACTTTAGCATGTAAATTCCATGTGTTAACTTCATATGGAGACGAGAGTCACAAGACCATAAAGCAATCTAACACATCATTCTACACCACAATGTTGTCAAACATGCAATGTGTGATATAATAAAGATGAACAGTCAACATTTTGCAGTGTTACAGATAACCAAAGTTTATATAGCACCAAAGGGAGAAGGAATGTAAGAGAAGTACTTGCATCAGGGTATATTTGAGTCAGCAATTGATTTTGTGCCGGCATTCTTGGTACATCTCTATCATCCTGAGACAAAATATAAGAACTTATTGCTGGTCCTGCACGTAAGTTGTTATTTTGTCCAGGAAAAATATCCATAGCAGGATTTTCTTGTGTGTCATGCACAGCTATATGCTGCATATGAGAAGTATATGGAGTTGCGATCCCATCAGAATAAGGCACCCTCCTATTCATCATTTTGTTTAATAGCGTGCCAAATTTTGCTCAACCTAACAACAAAAATACAATGTAATAAAGCCTAAAAAACATAGAGCAGCTATATTCTTGATGAAATTGACTCATGTGCAGGGTAAAGAATCTAAAGATAACAAGCGGAACAACGAAATTCAATATTGAAAGCGAGTTAGTAATATGTTGAGAAAGGGCTAGACATGCATCTTTAGAAAAAGAATACATAAATTTTGAATTTTTTCTCAAATGAGAGAAAGATCACCCTACTCGCCTCCATTCTACCAATCCACCCAACTTAAGACACTAAATAAATTAACATGAATATCAACTTCCCGAAAATGAATGTTTAGCTAAACAAGCCTACAGCACCAGCGCACTAGGCTTCTTTACCCATCGCTACATTCCCCCTCTTGATATGTGCTTCCAGCTCACCAGGAAATTTTATTTTATGCTCGCTTACTCAGCACAATAAGCATCAATAACATGTTGCATTCTTTGCAACCTCAAAATGGATACTGGGATATAAAATTTCTAAACATTTTTATGCCGTTTTTCAAACAAATCATGAAACAACCAATCACCCTTTCTTAAATCATAAAAGATCCAATCACCCTTCTTAATAAAAATGAAAACTAACAACCAAACTCCACCCCTGCCCCAGCCCCCACGGAAGGAATGTGTAGCGGCACCATTCACCGGCACTATTCACCTAATCGAATAAATGAGCTGAGCTCTCCTTTACTTAGTAAATCCTAACATTTCTCTTGCTTAGACTCATGGCACATGAGCAATCACCAGGGAAAGAGCTTTCATCCATCCCAGAGGTGAATAACAATCATCTGATTAGGGTGCCGACGTGGCGCCAAGAGATATACTAAAAAAATGTGGAGCAGTGGCTTCTGAAAGATCACACAGTAGCTCCATGAGAAACATTACTATTTGTGAAGTTGTAGCATCCAACATTTGTTAAGGATCCATAGTGTGTAAATGGCTATCCCAAAGAATTCTTGAACTAACAAATTCTTGATAAGAGGACACCTAGATGAATCTAAACACACAACCCAGAAATTAAAATGCAACTGTGATCGATGAACTATACCGAAACCGAAGCAAGATAGCAAAGAAACAAATGCTCCTCACCTATTGAATCGTACGGATATCTTCTTTATCTTCCCTCCTGCATCCGAAGAAAATTTGATGAAAAGGGGTTGCTTTTCTCCTTTCAATGCCAGATGCTGCTGGATTTTCACGGTGGATTTGGATTAGGGTATGGGATGACAACGGGTCGGACCGATATTTGATCCGTTACCATTTTTAACTGTCAAAAATTATATTTATATTATATTTTGAAATATCTAATTTTTAAATAATATAATAATAACAAAAAATAAACAAATTAATGTTCTTATTACATAATTAATTCAAAATATTATTTTTGAAATTATTTCTCATCACCATATATATATATATTTTATACATTTAAGCTATGTTTATTTTTATACATAAAGATGAGATACAATTTGTTAAATGATATAATTTACTATATTGTTATGGAAATATAATTAAAAATATATTTATATTTGTGTCATTTTGTACTTTAAAAATATAAAATCACATAGATACACTATTAATATACATAAAAACTCTTGTGATACGGTTTCACGGATCAATTTCGTGGGTCGAATATCTTATTTGGGTCATCCATGAAAGAGTATTACTTTTTATGCTAATAGTATTAATTTTTATTGTGAATATCGATAGAATTGACCCGTGTCATAGATAAAAACTCGTGAGATCATCTCATAAGAGACTTACTCATTAATATATTATACACATGTTGGGGGTAATTGTATGAGCTGAGTCTTGTACTCTTGTAGGATTCATAATTGTCAGTACACAAAATTTGATACTCTTACCCGATCCAAGCTATCGTTTCATACTCATACTCGTCCCAAACAAGCCGAGTTGGGTCGGAAACTGGTTAGACCCAAACCATTATCCCGAATTTGGACTTAGCTAATTTATGAAGAATAAACGTAAGAGAATAGGGTTGATTTCATTTTGCAAGTTGTTGCGTTAATTACTTATAATTTATGTTAGTGGAAAATTTTGTTATTTAATATTATTCTGTCAAACTGTATTGGAAAATCTCGTCTTATTTATATGTTTATACACAAAAATTGTACCCTGTATATTATTATGTACTTTAAAAAAATGAGAAAGTTATGAAGGAAAAAAATCAAAGATTATAATTATAAGTTAAAAAATCAAAACTTTGTATCTAACTTCTAAATAATCCTTATTTATTGTATTCACTCGTTTGTGATAATTTAATTACATGTTCTTGGTTTACTAAACTAAAACAGTGTGTATATATATAAATAGTTTTGTTATGTTGTTCATCAACCGTGCTAACTTTTGTGTCGGTCAATGAGGGACACTCATTTATTGGATATACAATTTTGATATGATTCATCATATCCAATAGATGAGTATCACCTCATTTGTGAACACAAATTGACACGGTTGACAGACCCATTGTTTATCGTTTGGGTTCGGTCGGTTTGTTTTCATTTAAAAAGGTTAATTTGATCTGTTTCGGTCGGTTTGTTTTCATTTAAAAAGGTTAATTTGATCTGTTTAAGCCTATAAGTTAGTTTTTTTTTTAAAAAATTTTGTTTAAGCCTATAAGTTGATATCAATGTAACATAATTTTTTTTAAAAAAAATTATTCCAATAATCGTCATAATATAAATTTTGTGCTTCATTTCCTTGTTTCAAATTTATGATCGTATATCCAACTCGATTGGGTCTCCCTCATTTCTTTATTTTATTTTTACTTTTTCTTGAAAATGGGTCTCCCTGATTTTAGTTTTTGGGGCAGCCAAATCAATGTCACAAAATAACCAAATAAAAGATATATTAGGTCTATTGTGAGACGGTCTCATGGATTTTTATTCGTGAGACGAATTAACAATACATATATTTACAATAAAAATAATATTTTTTATGGACGACTTGAATATAATATATGTCTCACAAATTGATTTGTGAGACCGTCTCACAAGAATTTTTGTTTAAAAGATACATTTCAAGATCTATCACTTCAATAAAAATAAAGACGTAGTAACAAGTCAATGAATTGTAACTCATCTGACAACAAAGTCTTTAGTTTAGAAAATAATTCATGTTTGAGATCCAATTATAACATTCTTCAGTTAAAAAAAAAAAAAAAAATAGAGGCAACAACATCTCTAAATTAATCTCATATTGTTCAAAAATTAATATTCTCATATTAAATATGAAATACTCAGCTATTTACGTATATCATTTGATATTCAATTTGCGTGCACAATTATCCTATGCATTATTCGTTCGATGGATTTCACTTATGTTTTAATTATTTCACAAATTTGAGACCTTCTAGAACATAAACTATGTCATAATTTTATTGGAATTTTCAAATTATGTTTCGGAAACGATACAATCAACATCGTTAGGAATCAATTTGGGTCAAAGACACAACAATTTATTGAATTCTAATTTAAAATTGCATTTTATAGATTCGACCCTCGAGCCCGAAGATCTTTGAGAAGTACCACGACGGTTTGTCTACAAGGCAAATAATGAATTTTTAGTTCGATGCAAAAAATCGAATATAAATCAAGTTTAATTATATATATATATAATTTAATAATTTAGCTATTTTATTCATTATTATAACTTGTTCTAGCAGGGAATATAAAAAAAAGATACATGCAAACCCTACTACTTAGTGGCAAAGTAAAGTGAGTCGACTCGAGTTTGTCATTTCGATATATTGGTCAATTCAACAAGTCAAAAAGCCTATGGAGCTATGTGCATAATGGACACCAATAATAAGAATTAGGAACCACACATTTTTTTTTTTTACGTGGAAGATTCTGTCACTATTATTTGGTTTACATGGTTAAATTCTCAAACTAACGCAATAGCTTATAAACACTACAAAAAAAATGATTTTTCGCAGCACGCCATGAACGGCGTGTATTAAAAGCACGCTGCGAATATTACTTTTAACGACGTGCACTCATATGTGCGCTGTTGATATTATTGCACTTGACAGTATTAACGGCGTGCTTAAAACGCACGCTGCGGATAAGTACGTGCTTTTATTATCCGCGGCGTGCGTTTATGTGTGCCGTTCAAAAATTATATAAACGACAGCGTGCATGAAAATGTGCGCCGTTAATATTTAGCGACGGTTTTTTGAAAACCGACGCAATATTTATATTAGCGACAGTTACTTTCAAACAGTCGCTATATTAGCGACGGTTAAAACCGTCGCTAACATTAGCGACGTCGCAAAATTCAAATTAACGACGGTTATATTATAACTGTCTCTAATAGCGACGATATAAGTACGTCGTTATTAACGACAAATTAACAACCGTCGCCATTAGCGACGGTTTAATACAAAACCGTTGCTAAAAGCGACGGTAAAACCAAAAATCGTCGCAAATTGTCTTTAAATACCACCAGTCGAACCATATTTTACCACAACACTTCATAACAATTAAAATTTTTCTCTCTCAAGCAATTTAAATTTCGATTTAAGGTACGTTTTTTTGTTTCATTTTTTTAATTTCGATTTAAGGTACGTTTTTTTGTTTCAATTTTTTGTAAACTTTTAAGTGTTAGTTAAGATGAATATTGTTATTATAGTGTACGTTTTTTTTATATTTATTAAATTATAAACGTAATTTTTTTTATTGTTATAACAAGATTAGCGACGGATTTTATTTTAATTCGATCGCTAATTAGCGACGGAATTTTTGAAACATCGTTGCAATATAGCGACGGTCTTTTAAAACATTCTGTCGCTAAGTAGCGACAGAACTAAAATAAAATACGTCGCTAATCTTAGCGACGGAATGTTAAAAGCGACGACGGAATGTTAAAAGCGACGGTTATGCTAGCGACGGAATGTTAAAAGCGACGGTTATGCTATCACTATCAACAGCGTGCGTAGGCGCGCCGCGAATAATAGTT
Organism: Primulina huaijiensis; assembly: GCF_012295235.1. Classification (NCBI taxonomy): domain Eukaryota; kingdom Viridiplantae; phylum Streptophyta; class Magnoliopsida; order Lamiales; family Gesneriaceae; genus Primulina; species Primulina huaijiensis. The sequence goes on from NC_133313.1 coordinate 19,434,492, forward strand.
TTTATTAACGGCGTGCTTATGCACGCCGCGGATAATCTTGAACTTTCAACAGCTTTCAACTTTGCAGTGTGCGATGTGCGCTGCGAAAAGCCATTTTTGTTGTAGTGAAACTACGTTAGTCAAGTAACCTATGTTGGAAAGTCATGTGTGACAAACTTACCTGAGAACATGCTGATTGAGGGAATCGAAATTTTAATAATTGGTCACAGTTAGAACAGCTCATGAAAGCAGAACCACACATTCATTACTATTGACTATATTGCATTAAATTACAAATGAAAATGGAATAACACTTTTTTTTTCTTTTTCTTTTTCTTTTGGTGAACATAATGTTACTTTAAAATGTATTAGATTGTTTGGTAAAATCATCAAAAAATTCCCTCCTTTGTTTTTTTCCCTAGGGCATAATAAAGTTGCAATGGAAATAAAGTCTATGGTTTGACCCAACTCAAAATTCCCATCATGTTTTAGGCTATTATTACATCTATTGTATGGACCGACATATAATGCCAATGATGTTATATTAATTAATACAAAAACTCTTCTCATATAATTTTACGGATAAATTTCGTTGATCGAATATCTTATTTAGGTCATCCATGAAAAAGTATTATTTTTTATGTTAAGACTATTACTTTTTATTGTGAATATCGGTAGAGTTGACCCGTCTCACAGATAAAGATTCGTGAGACCGTCTCACAAGAGACTTACTCATTAATTAATTATACATGTTTTTTTCATTTTAAGTTTGATTCAACTATTATAGTCAAGGACGGAGTCAGGATCTTGGTTCAGTGTAGGCAACAATATATTATAATTAATAAAGCAAAAAAAAGAGCACTGATTAATGACAACTAAAAATAACGTGTCATAAAGTTTGAACACAAGTTATGCACATCCAGTAGCATTGATAATTAATGGAAAAACGTCAGAAAAATTACGAACAACATCATGTACAAAATCTGAAATCAAAACAAAATATGATATAAAATATAAAATATACGTTCGAAAATAAAAATGAATTCATTATCGATTGGAAAAAGCATAAAATTATAAAATAATTGAATGATCGATAAACATTGAGCGAAAAACGAACCTAAAATTTGGTGACATTTTGGATTGTTTAGAGATTATGGAAGATGAAGCAGTAATTAAAATGAATTGGATTTATTGTTAATCAAAGTGTATGATGTTCGTGACTCGTGAAGAGAAAACACATACAGAAGACTATAAAGTATATACTTGGATATTAATAATATGTAAAAATTGACTTAAAATTTGGATATACCAAATTATAAAAAGAATTTTTTTTTATTTTTTTGAATTAGTATAGACAACTAAATATATAATAATAACATACAAAAATTAAATTTTTTTTTAGTGCCCACACTGGGCCTATGTTGGCTCCGCCTTTGATTATAGTTATGATCAATCGTCATGTTATTTATGTATATAAGTTTATTATTTTTGTATTATATAATTTTCATCGTCTTATCCAACTAGCCAAACAGTAACATAATTCTTTATTATATGAGTTATAAATACACATATATATTTGTTATTTTTTTAATAATAACAATACTAATAAACCAATAGTGCAAATGTCAACCTATAGAGTAAGTAAATATATTGAATGAACAAAAATCAAAGCGTAGAAGGTGAAAAGCTACCTATAGAATAAATAATAGTATATTGGAAAACCTTTTCACTTTCGGTTTTATTTTTATGCATAAGCGATGTAGGTTGAAAAATGGGTTAATTTAAAATTATATGTATATATATATTTTTAAAAATAATTTATATTTAACAAAATTTATTTTAGAAAGAATATAACAAAATTTATTTTAGAAGGAATTTGTCTTATAAAATAATTAATATATATTATGATCATTTGGATTTTGATTGTTTTGGACTAGAAGTACGTCGCACGATAAATGTATGCAGTACGAAAGGACCAATTCTGTACGCATAATATTTTATTTATTTAAAAATATTATATATTAGTCATAAAATTATTTAATAATATATTTACATATAGAATCAGTCAGAATATTCAAGATCAATTAATTTTTTTAAAATTATCAAATAAATTAAAATTTTAGACAACGACCAGGTATAATTAATCTATGATATTTTTTTGTTACATTATTTTATAATAATTGAGCTTTATTAGATCTCCTAATTCTAATTATCTAAAAATTAATAACAATAACAATAACAGTGTGGTTATCTTCATTAGCGTGGTTTGCAGACTACTATGTTGGCTTAAAAGTTTTACTCAATGTGCACCAGAAAATAGCGGTTGCGAGTTTCATCGTCATAAAAAAAAATCAATAACAATAATGACTTATCTTGGTTTTAGCTAAACATGTAAAAACATTATGAATAATACGACTCGATGCTCGATCGCGTCCTTATATATAGATCCAGGATAAAATTTTATTTATTTAACTTGAAAATAGTATTTTCTCAAAAACCAATTAAATCAACTCAATGCTATATTTTAATTTTCCCTTTAAAGGAAATTACATACTTNATTAAACTGGTTTATTAAATTTGATTAATAAACAGAAGAAATTTCGAATTTACGTTTTATCTTGATAAATTTCTTTCCAAGGTTTTTTTTAATTAAAAAAAACATAAAATTGATAATAGAATACATACGACTGATACGAGGAGCTGTACGAGAAAATCAAAACAAAAGTACGGAAACCCCAATAATATGTTCTTTGGAAAAAATTTAAACGCATAAATTAGTCAAAATTTCCAAGAAGATGGATTGCATCAAAATTTTGATATTATTATAATTATTACAATTAACACAAAACTCTTATGAAACCGTCTCACATATCAATTTTGTGAAACAAATATCCTATCGATCCATGAAAAAAGTTATTTTCATGCTAATTTTTTTTACTTTAGATACAGACTGGATTGATTTATCCAAGAACAAAATATGAAACGGTCTCACAAAAAATCTACTATATAATTAATATATATGTGCGTAAGATTGTTTGTTCCATCAGCAATCCATTATATATATAACTACAAAATAGAGTTAGTCTATCATTCATTGAGAATAATTCACTTTCTATTTTAAGTCTCAACACTATAATTAGATCATTTCACGACATTATAAAGAATAAACTTGGTCAAATAATATATTTTAAAAAGCTCCAAATATTTAATTATATTCTACCATAGTTGACTAAGCAAGTAGCATAAATTTTGGGTTATTGACAAACTAAATGATCGTCATTATTTATATACATTTTTATATTTGATTATTGAAATATTTACACCCGTGAATACGTAATACATACAAGAACACGAGCATATATTTGTGCATATTTAAGTAATATTTGATTTATATTTGTAATTGTTAATTACATTTAAGCAAAAATCGAGAGTATGCAGATGAATTTTTTGTGTTGTTTTTGAGTCAAAATTATTCGTTAATAGCTTACTATACTTTAATATTCATACAATATTATTACTTATTTGACCACCTTATATTAACAAGATGTGGGAAAAAATATCGAATTTTCGATATATTAAGATTATCGTACCGAAAAAATATCGAATTTACCGAATTTTCGGTATCTTGGTACGATAACAATACTGAATTTTTCGATATGATAACGATATGAAATTTGAAAATTTCGATATATACTGAAATATCGAAAAAAATATATAAAATATCTAATATTTTAAAATAATAAGTTTATAAATTTTAAAATTGTAAGGTTTTTTGGTATAAAACAGTATATACCGATATTGTACCAAACTCTCGGTATACCATACAATTTCGATATAATCGGTATACCGAAAATTTCGATACGTTATCGGTACAAAATTTGCTTATACCACATTTATCGATACGATATAAGGTATATAATTTCAGTACAATACAATATATCACCCATAATACTAACTAAATCTAGTTTATGATCGTTTCATTACATTTTTACCCTTCATAATATTTGCTTGCTAACTTTACTGATGTGTGTTTATTAGTAAGTTGTATATTATCTCTCAATTTTTTTCGATTTTTTATCCGACTTATCTCTAATTTATCTAAAATTTTAAATTATTATTAAATCTTATCAAATTAATAATCTATAAATATCATGCCCTAATAAAATAATATATAATTTTTACAACAAAAAATTATATGGCATGCATCGCATAGTATTTATTAATATTTTGTAGTATTTAAAATCAAATAATTTCTGGTTCAATAATTGTTCTTATTTTACAAGGAATAAGTAGCGTGATTCATTCCCAGATTCCCAACTCCTTTTCGCAAGTCAAAAAGAAGGTGTATTTCATCAATACTTCATTATTAAAATATGTTTTATACATAATATTCTTGCAATGTAATTCTAATATAATCTAGTTAAAATGGTCGAATTCGACAATAATATATCATATGTAAAGTAATAAATTTTTTTTATTTATCAAACTTTGTGTGTAGATTCACTAAGTTTTTTGTCATCATGAAAGTGGAAGTTTTCGAAAGAGATTGTCATCTCTAAGAAGATATTTTGAGAAAAAATTGGTATATTATAGATAACAAAAGTAACAATCATGTTAATCTTATATTTAATAATATAATAATGGAAGAGTTTTCTTTTCGGCAAAAATTTGTGTGTGACGGTCTCACGAGTCGTATTTTGTGAGACGGATATCTTATTTGGGTCATTTATGAAAAATATTAATTTTTATGCTAAGAGTATTACTTTTTATTGTGAATATCGGTAGGGTTGACCCTTTTCACAGATAAAAATTTGTGAGCCGTCTCACAAAAAACCTACTCTTCTTTTTATGTATTTTATAGTTTTTATTTTATAATATCATCTCATCTAGAAATGGTATGGAACAATAAATATATTTTATATTATATTAAATTAATTAATATTTCTATCAAAATGATATATATTATAGAAAATATTAATCAAGACGCTTAAATACACAACAAATTATCTGTTAAAAAAATAAATAAAATCAATCTGAATTAATAATTGTTTGACATGCATCTCATTTTCATGTTAAAAGTTTCCTGGCAAAGGCGTTGGTCCTTGTGTCGTAGGCCGGCATCTCTATTTTCTCCTTTGAAAGTGGTGGTGTACACGAGCATGCTTACACACTTTGCATAGAATCTCCTTCCGATATATCCAAACTAACGTTCATATTCCCTGTTTAGATTGAGTCCCATCTCTTAAAAATCCATTTTCTTGATCATCCAGCCCACAATTTCGCAAAAAACTCTGCAAAAATCGAGTCTTTTTCATTTGTTGTTGTTGGTCATATTTATTGTGAAAGCCAAAAGATTTGAAGAAAAATGGTGGTGAAGATGATTAACTGGAAGGCCTCGTCCAAGAAATTTGTAGCCAATATCACGGTTCATCAACTCAAAGGTCTCAAATCGTCATCATCATCATCTCAGCTACAAGATCCTCCAGCTCCGAGATTTTCGGTTGAAATAAAGTGGAAAGGTTCGAAGGGAAATGTTTTGACTTCATTGAGAAGAAGCGTGAGGAGGAATTTCACAAAGGAGGAGATTTTAAGAGAAGAAGATTGGGTTGTTGAATGGAATGAGGAGTTTCAAAGTGTTTGCAATTTGTCTATTTGCAAGGATGGTGTCTTTCATCCATGGGAGGTTTCGGTTACAGTTCTAAATGTGAGTTGGGCAATGGGTATTGTTTTTTTCTTGGTTATTTGGTGTTAAGTGATGTGGTTTGACCTTTTTTTTTTTTTATAATTATTATTGTGGTGTGGTATTTTATATTGAAGCAGTGTAATTTCTTGTGCATAGAACTTCTGGTGAATTATGTACCTTAGTTCTTATAATCAAGAAATGATGCATTTTCCCAAAATTTCACATTTAGAGAGGAAAAGACGTTTGATTTTTCTACCTATATATATTACTTGTTTTGGGATTGAGAGGATGATCTGCGGTGAAAATTCTAACTGATCCATGCTTCTCAGAACTTACTGATCACTCTTTTTAAAACTTTATTTTTCACACATATTTGGTAGCTGATCATTGAAAGGTTGTCATATATGAACATATTTGAAGAACTAACATCTTTTTTTTCTTTCTGTGTTCTTCCCTTCTGGTGGAAAATTATTTTTATCTTGAGTTTTGCTGTTTTTTCAGGCTAAAAATTCTGTTGAATTGACGAGTAAAACAAAGAAGAATATGTTTATTGTGAAATGTTCGTTTAAGTACAGTATACAATGAATTTAAATATTTTGTTTTGTTCACTTCGAATGTCTGTATAATAGCTGTGATTCGAGTATTGTAATATAATATCTATGTGAACTTTTAACCATTGGAAGAGATGGTAATACTGGAAAACGTTTAAAAATTTGACTGCCCATTTTTGGTTAAAATTCATGGCATCAGAATGCTGACGAATGATGTCCTGAATCAGGGTTCAAAACAGAATTCAAATAACAAGGCCCCTATTTTCGCCTCTGCATCTTTGAACCTTGCTGACTTTGCCACTGCGGCTGCAAAACATGGCAGTGAACTTAACATTCCTCTGGCCACATGCGGCGACACCGTTTGCAGTATCACGTCTCTTTCGGTGAGCTACTAGTCATCTTTCGTTTTTTTTTCAAATGACTCTTTTTGTACCTTAATTTTGGCTAAGACTTTGTTCATTTAAATAATTGCAGCTGTCAGTTTTCCTTCTAGAATTGAAGAATCTCGATGAAACTTCTGAATCGACCTCGAGATCCATCTTTTCGTTTCCACGATCCCCTTGTTATGGAGAGGTCATTTCACGGGACAAAGAGGAGTTACCTGATCTTAGAACAGGTTCAAAAAAAGCAAATACCTTTAAAGGGATTTTCGCACAAAGAGGTAAAAGGACCGGTCATGAAGAGGAAGTCAGTGATGGAAGGAGCTCAATTAAAAGCGAGGACACCGAGTTTACTTTCTCACGTGAAACTGAATCATCCGATGACTCTGATGAAAGGGAGACTAAGGAAGTAAAGGAAGTCTCTTTTGCTCGAAAATCGTTCAGTTATGGAACATTGGCCTATACAAATCATGCTGGGGTTTCCATATACTCGAACACCAGCAGTAGTGAGGATGAGGACTGGATCTACTTTAGCCATCGTAATTCAGATGTGGGGCAAGTGTATTCCGGGGATAGTGATGCATCAAAGCTAGATAAGTCACCGCCACATGGTTTCAAGAACAGACTTCTACCCTGGAGGAAGAGGAAGTTAAGTTTCAGATCCCCTAAAATTAAAGGAGAGCCATTGTTGAAAAATTATTACGGAGAGGAAGGAGGAGATGATATTGATTTTGATCGTCGGCAAATTGGCTCTTCGGATGAAACCACTTTTGAGGTTTGTATCCATTTCCTTGCTCTTTTTCAGTCGCGCGTGATCATCTTGATGTCGTCTCAACGAATCGTAGTTTTTTTCCACGATTCATTTACTTATCTTGATTGCTCGTAACAACAGATACCAACTTTGAAAAATGTTGGCAATTTCATGTTTAAATGTTGTCTATAAATGTGACAGAAACAAAAAACCGAAGAAGATTCAATCGCGGATCAGCCATCATCTTGTGTGTTTGGAGATGACAATTTTGCCGTTGGTGTGTGGGAGGATAAGGAGATTTTTAGCCGCGATGGACTAAAGAAGTTGAAAACTCAAGTTTTCTTTGCTTCAATCGACCAGAGGAGTGAACGAGCATCTGGTGAAAGTGCATGCACAGCACTCGTAGCTGTGATTGCCAACTGGTTACAGTCCAACCAAGATGAAATGCCGATTAAGTCCCAGCTCGACAGCCTGATCCGTGAAGGTTCGCTCGAGTGGAGGAATCTCTGTGAGAACGAGACTTATCGAGAAAGGTTCCCCGACAAGCATTTTGACCTTGAGACAGTCCTCGAGGCTAAAGTTCGTCCACTTTCCGTCGTACCTGAAAAATCCTTTGTCGGTTTTTTCCACCCGGATGGACTAGAGGACAAAGGGTTTGATTTCCTCCAAGGGGCAATGACGTTTGACAGCATATGGGATGAGATATGCACTTGTGCCTCAAAGAATGAAACTTCCTCCAACGACCCCTTGCTCTATATCATCAGTTGGAACGACCATTTCTTTGTACTGAAGATTGAACACAATTGTTGCTACATCATCGACACTCTAGGCGAGAGGCTTTTCGAGGGTTGCAACCAAGCCTTTATGTTGAAGTTTGATAAAGATACAACTATACATCAGATTGAAAACGAGGCTCGAAAATCTGATGAAAAAGCCCAAAATGATGACGACGCTCCGAGAAATGACGAAGACGAATCATCGGTGCTATGTGTGGGTAAAGATTCGTGCAAGGAGTACATCAAGAGCTTCTTGGCTGCCATTCCGATCAGGGAGCTGGAAGATGACCTGAAAAAGGGATTGGTTGCATCGACAAGCATTCATCATCGGCTGCAAATCGAATTCCATTTCACTAGGTGCTTGCCAATACATAAAACAGAATCACCAGTAATGTTATCATTAGCACCAACTGAACCTGATGAATTATAAAGTTGCATTGTAATATAATGAAACGATAAAGTTGACAAATATATTTTCTTCTCTTTTGTTTTTTGATTAGTTTAAGGAACTAAATCAAAGGTGAATGTTCCTCACTTGTTATATTTGAACTTGAGCACTAAGTTTATATGGACTTAGAATTTGAATTGGATCTCGATCTGGTTAATTCATATTTAACAAGAGAATTCAATTAAATAAAAGTTCAAACGTTTATTAATTTATTTTTTAATATATATATTTATAGAATTACAACATATTTATCTTTGTTTCATTTTCACTTTTTACTCAAATTCTAAAATTGATTAGAATCATATATATTATCATTGATATATTATATATCATTAATGATATATCATTCGAAGCGTTTAATGATATGTTGATATATCATTCGAACCAGATGCCGCATATGAAAACTCAGGCACTAATTTAGATTATATTATAGTATAAACCTTTCTTGGTGAATAGATGTGACATTTTAACTTGTAAAATTTCTAACTATAATTCAAAAAGGATTTTGTTAGTTATTAGTACGTCTATTTTTTTGTCACTGTCAAGAAAAAATATGATGGATTAACTGATAAAAACTGATATTTCTATCAGTTAATGAACGAGAATGAAAAGAAAGAGTGCAGTAAAGCTTTCCAAATCCGACTCAATTAAGCAAGGCCGCTAAATAAACAATTCAATCATGACAGAATGATGATGACTGCATCTCACTTATGAAATAATAATATAATAATCAGTGATTTCTTGAATCCAAAATTTGAGCCAATTTTATCAGTATGAATTTCTAATTTAGCAAATATAGAACTGAACCCAAAAAATCAGTACTAATGACGAGAAGCCATCAACTGAAATAGCTTACACAATACTACTTTGGACGTGCAAGCTCTGTTACAGTCGTCCCACCTTGGAAACAAGGAACAACTCGAGCCATGTTATTTTGCAAGGGACCCGTAACTTTCAATCACTTACAGGTGAACAAAGCTGAGAGGCAAGCTTCACAACTCCCCACGCAGATGCATCATTCTGCACAACAAACCACTTTAGAAATTGAAAAATCTTTTTAATACTATAACCCAGTGCATAATTTTAAATCTGTAGCTACGGTGTAAAATCTTCTGTTGCAACGACTCAAAAATCACGAGTATCGTGCACTTAGATGCTTGCCCCATAGGCATATGGCAAAAGATACATGTTCATCAAATGCTTAACTGATAACTAAATCACACCATCAACCCCTCTAATCTTTTTACCAGAAACTGTTTTCCTTCGAGACACCAAGTGCATTAGTAGCTATTTTTTCATATGACATTGAACTCAGAATTCACGAGATCAAATTACAATAAGTGCATCTGGTGTAGTATTTAGAAATCTCACAGATGGACTTTTCCGTGGCTTTGAGATTATTTTGTACAACAATAGCTCATGCCCATTGCAGAAGGATAAGGTGAATTGTTTTTCTTCCATTATTTCTTTGCGAAGAGCAGATTTGTTTGGGTTTGCACCAGCACATGGATAAGATGCATAAGCTTGATTCTGACATTTGAAAAGTGAAATCCAAGGAGACAAGCTGAACATGCGCACTTGTCTCTGGCAAAAATAATCAATATCAACTAAGCTGAAACATAAATATTTCCCAGTGATAGACACAGCAGCCACTAGGATAAAACATCAGCTTTTTCCATCATTGTGGTAGAGATAACCATTCTGTAAATATTTGCTGCAGCGAATGGGCAAGTTATCAGAAGTTTTGTACTCACCATATACACCACATCAAATGATTTGCAGTAGGTATCACTAGAACTCTCAATTTTGTCATTCCTGCGACAATTACTTGATAAGGTCATGTGTCTAAAATAGTTTGAATAATGCGTCTCAGAATTGCAGTTATATATGATTCATTACTAAAAATAACAAATGACAAGAGAAAGTTACAATAACAGGGAATTTCTCATTAAACAACTAATACTGGAGCACTGTTGGCAACAAAACGTATGCATGCCATTACAGGTGGACTTATTTTTATAGGACAGTGCTTAGAGTCTTAAGAGCAAATAATTCAACTATATCATTTTCATAAAATTCATTGGTCTGCAGAGTACAATTTACAACATATAGAGATAGACATGCATTATCCCTAGATAAATTAAATATCATCAATCATTCCAGCTCACAAATATTGGACTCAGATCCAACTTATGCAAAACTTTTGTGAGAAAATCAACTTCTTGAACTTCTATAGAGGTGCTATGAAGATTAATTGATCCATGCCCAGTCCTAGTCTGGATGAAATTCCTATTTATCCTCATATGCTAAATTCTATCATACTGAGCTAGGTTGTGATAATACTGATAACATACTTATGAGTTATCCCTAGATGTATAAAAAAATATATCAGATGATCAATAAAAATCAAATCCCACGTTTCCATTGAAGAAATCCCATATTTCTTTCCACCTTTGCAACACGTCTTAATCACTCAATAATATACAGAATCATTAATTACAAAAACATATTTAAAGTCTTTATTATAAGATCCAAGTGAAGAAGTTTAAAATGAAAAATGAGATCATTTAGAAACATAACTTATCGACCGGTGATTTTATCAATATTTTCACCCTCGTGCAAAATATGGACATATCACTTCTGTTAAAAATATATTGACATATTAAATTAAAATCTTAATAACAACAAAAACTGAAGGCACTGTTGCCAACTAAAGCTCATACACATTTCCCTGCCAAGCAAAATTGAATTTAAGATGCAATACACCCATCAAATTTTCAAATCAAATCCCATAGATATTCTTGTATTGTAATTCAATCCATCAGACATTCCCAAATCTCCAATGTGATCATCCAGAAGTAGCACGTTCGTTCTCAATTTAACAAAGGATGCATCATTTGTCATTCCATTCGAATCACCTAGTTAACCATGGACAGGTCCAGCCATATCAATCACATGCTCGTTCTTATTCAGTACATGGATTGTTTTCCCTGTAACCAAAAAGGATTATCCTTAGTGATATTTTTTTCTAAGCAAGGAAGAAAAAATCGGTGGTCCATTCAGATTCATTGACTTTCGATTATTTGTCGTTCAACAAACCTCCAAACACGACATTAATATAGTATTAGAAAATTAATCACAGGTAATCGAGGCAACACAAGTTACTTCAACGGATACTTCTAGTGAAAACAAGAATAGTACCTTTAAATGACACAAGATTGCTGCTCTGATTGAAAACCATTTGGTTTGATACAATTTTAACATTATAAAAAGACCTATGAAGTTTCAGCCTCAGCACCTGATAAGAAGCCACCAAATATAAGCCCTAAATAGAAATGTTTTCTACCTCCAATTCTCCAAGGCATATAGCTTGATAAAATACTAATATATAACTCAACAGAAATTCAGAATCATGAGAAACAACTAAACTCAGATAACCAACCTCTTCAATTATATCCGCAAGGCCAGCAGAAAATATAAGGACAGGAACGCTGTTCTTCTGCAAGAGACACTAATCTACTTCAGAAAATTACTATAATATTTGCATGAATTTTGGATTCTCTGCCACCATCATCACAACATATCTCTCTCATCCTCTCCTATGGAAAAAAATCAAACTTTTGAGCGTAATTATTCTATAAATGCAATTCAAACAATGTAACATATAAGCTTCACATTCTGGCTCAAATAAATCCGCACCAAAAACAATTATTAAAATTTGGACCAAAAACAAAAGACAAAACCTGAAGCTTTGCTGAACCCTAGAATCGAACAGCAGACATTTTTCTCTGAAGAAACTGAGGGTCACCCACCATTACTTCAGCGCCATCAAACACAACATACTCCATGATTTCACCTTGATGTTTTCCACTCTTGGTGTATCTGCTGGCACCACACACTATTCTGTCATGCAGTGTATCAAATCACCTAAATAACGAAACCCACTGATGTAACAAGCGAGAGAATAAATTCGTGGCGATGTATATCAAATATACGCTGTACAATTTTGTGTGAATGCCATTCATTTTTTCATTTGATAACATATAATGTGGATTACAAAATGGTGCACCTGAGTTTGAAGGACATATGAATAAATCGAGGCAGCAGATTGAAAATTGGTGCACAGTAACTCTGACGAAATGAAGTGCGAAGCAGATTTCTCGTGAGAAAGGAAGTAAGAAGAATTGTGGATTATTATCTGTCAGTAATTTTGAAACCATGGCAATTCCTCGTGTTCCTTCATTGGTGGGTTTGGGTTGAACCGACCCGATCTGTCGTAGTAAAGCCCATCTCATCCAACCAATTAAAGATGTAAATTCGTACTTATAATCCATTTGACTTCAAATTTAATAAATTTAAGATAAGATCTTAATTTCGAGATCCAGAAACTAAAAAAAAAAAAAACTAAATATATAAATTTAGATGTGTCAGTATTTTAATTTTAATAGTTGTGTGAGTTCATGACTATATTTTTAAGAGTAAATCTCCTGTGAGACGGTCTCACGAATCTTTATCTATAAGACGGGTCAACCCTACCGATATTCACGATAAAAAGTAATACTCTTAGCATAAAAAGTAATATTTTTCATGGATGACACAAATAAGATATCTGTCTCACAAAATACGACCCGTAAGACCGTCTCACACAAGTTTTTGCCTATTTTTAAATAGGCTTTTAGGAATTACATATTACAAAACTCATCCTTTATGTCGTTTTCTTTTTTTAATCCTAAAAAGTTTCATAAAATGTATACAAAATACTACATGTCACAAAAGATGTGGAGTTAAATTAATCGACATTTTTTTTATACATCAAGTATGAATGAATTTTTTAACTAATTTAACTGCTGCTCAAGTGAGATTAGAACTCAAGACCATATATGTGGGGACCCGGACGCTAATCAATTCTTAATCATCATTAGGATCAATTTATTAATCCAGTAATTAGGGTCATAAAANAATATCAGGAATAAATGTCAAATCTGAAACATGAATCCATATAAAACTGTAAATAAACTCGTGACTCCACGTCTCAGACTAGACTCAATCCTAGTCTAGGGATCCCGGTTTCCAGATGATGGCATTCCATATCGAATATCCGTGATAGAAGAAACTCCAATTCTAATCAACATCGATATAACCAACATCCAGTGTCTTGACCTATCCGTCACAAACCTTAGCACTTTCGCTAATACACTATCCTGTAACAGAGTGCAATGTGCCAATGACGATTCCATCACTATCCGGCACTTCTGTTACAAGATTACTCGTCTAATACTCGCCTATAACATGCTTCCTATAAATCAATATAAACAAGCATATCAATTCAAATCAAGGCATCTAACAACAATCAGTATGTGATTTAGGGAAACTCAAGTATGTCCTACTCAAGTCGATCTCCAAATACCACATTGACTTATACCTTTCTTTTTGTAGTCTCGGTCTGAAGAATAGAAGTTCTGAATTCAAGACTGTCTCTGTAAATCTGAAATGACGTATCGAGAATAATAATATCAACATTCCATTCTCAAGTCAATACTGAATCTGATCAATCTAAATTCAATTCAAATTAACGGCATAACGGCACAGTCTCAATATTCCCGTCAATACAATATCACCAGATATTAATTACAAATCATAACCCATATCTGATATAATCCATGATCAATTCATAATTCAAATCTGTCCCATTTTCAATCGGTATAATCAAAAAATCATAACAATTTCATAATCAGTCTGTTCTTCGATCTGACTTCAATTCTACGATGTCTAACATATCCAGAACACCATATATAAATCATATCAAATTCCTACAACATCATATTTTCAACTGATAACAGAACTCAGTACAACTTACGTCCAGTTGTAGCTGTCGACGAGAGGAGTATGGTACTGTGTCCGGATTTAATTTCTGATATACGGATCACACGAAATCACAAATCACAAAAACTAGAGTTGAAGGGATTTCTCGGAGAATTGGGCTCGGTTCGTGCTGAAGCTCTCGGTTTTCTTTCTGTCAAATTGAAGGGAAATGCAAGGTGTATATAGCCCATTCTATGGTGGAGACAAGTGTCCTCAAATCCCATAATTGCACTTTAAACCTTGAAGTCTTCACTATTTGCGATTTGGTCCTCACATCGCTTTTTAGTGTCATTTCAATCCTAATTAATTACAAAAACCGTGAAATCTAATTCATCATTCCAAAGTTCATAAATCAAATAATCTCGGATTAAAATGATAAAATCTCGGGCCTTACAATATAGATCTCGGGTCTCACCTTTTACCACTGTGCCAAGGGATTGCATTGCATTGCATTGCATCACTTAGGTAATCTGCAACAATCTATTTAGGTAAATAAATATATGATTCTAACATGTATTTAAAATGAATCAAAAAAATATAGTACACAACAATGGAAGTCAAATCTCCCAAGTCACATTAGCCACACCCTTTATTAACAAATGAAAGAATATATCATCCCTGCACACATAAACAACATTTTGAACAATAATTCAACAACAAAATGGGCATATAATCACCCCATTCTCATTACATTCCGAGCAAATTATTGCCTCAAAACCTCCTTCGACCATTATTTTGTGGCTGCCATTGCAATTAAAACACACAATGAACCTTATCCCACCACACCCTTCACAAGGCCCTTCACTCCTATCAATTGGAATCCCTTCAAAAAGTGGCCTTAGTTTCCCCAATTCATGCAATGACAACACTTCTTCGGCTCCTCCTATGTATCTTCCCTTTATAAACAATCTTGGGGGAACTTCTTTGGTACCCAAAATCAACCACAGTTCTTCCTTAAACTCCGAATGCATTGATATGTCTCTCTCCAAGAACAAGATTTTAAGATTTTCTAACAAAGATCTGATCCTATGGCAGTCCTCGAATGTTTTTCGTACCCCTCTTAGGCCGGTTGTGTAAAGAACGACTGAGTCGCTCCCCCCTGGTGGGCACTTCTCATCAAATTCATGTAGGGGATCGGTGGTTTCCTCCAATTTTCGGGATTTTATTGGGGGTTGTTCAGTATCATCATTTTCTTGGAAGATTTTTACCATATTTCTTGATCTCCTCTCTGCCTCTAGGGCCTTAACTTCCATAACCGCCTGCTCGAAAGCTGCAAGAAGTTTGGGATCAAAAAGGGTCCTCGAATCCAAATCTGGCCGCCTGAAAGACGACACATCAATCTCTGACAAAGGGACCGTTTCCCTCTCCATTTCCCGGAGTTCATTACCCTCCAAGATCTCATCTTTCGACCTCCATGTATTGATTGACCACGAATTTTCTTTCGAATCATCAAGGTTTTTCTCCTTCATTTCCGGCCGGATATTTTCTTTATCATCACTATCGGCCGGAAATTTCAATTCTTGATCATCATCAAGGCCTTTCACAAGCTCTGGTACATCAACGATATTAGGTTCTTGAACTTGAAACTTGTCATCAAATAGTTGGTTTACAGGTTTTTTCTGAATGGCCATCAAAGGCGAACTAGTCGCGGGACCCTCAATCGAACTGGATGTATAAAAACCATAATCTAACACATTTACCTGAAGGATTCTCTCAGTTTTCAAGTACCCAATTTCTTTGACTGTCTGAAATTTCTTCATCAGCTTCCCTTTCACTCCTTTCATTTTTTGTCCACCTCTACTGATTCAGATATGCGAATTCTGAGGTGGGATTCAAGATTTTGAGCTATTGAGAAACAGGATCCGAGGGACGATCAAGAGTTTAAATTGGATTTTACAGGTTTGAGGATTAAAAAGAAACAAAATTTTGTTGGGTGTGGATGCAAGAGAGGAGATAATGTGGTAGACGTTAACGGCTAGAAAGATATGAGCTTCCTTCTTTTATTTGAAAACGATTCGGTGGGAAACGGTGCATTGAGCTGGTTTGCCGATTAATTACCATTATTTTTCATTTTTTCAGGTCAAATTTCATATTTATTAGAAATTCATATATTATAATTTCTTATGCAAGTGGTATATTTAAGGCGCATTGCACTTCATTAAAACTAGTTATTTTGCACACGCTATGCATGTATATACAGTCTTTTTTATCATTATCGATGGACTAAAGTGAAATTTGACAAATTATGGAGAGACTAAATTGATATTTGAATTGGTGAAATAAAAAAAATAAAAATAAAAGTGTGTTGAAATTTAAAACAAAAAACAAAAGTGCAATAAGAAAAAGTTGGTGTTCTTCTTAAGATGTTACTATCATGTTCTCAATTTTAATAAAATAGAATATATTATACATAAATTTTATGAAATCCGATTTCTTTAAATTTTCATACGTGGCCGGTTTTTAAAAAGAATTCAAAGAGACGGGATCTAATTAAAGATTCAGACCAATATGTTATTCTAAAATCTAATATAATCTAAAAGAATGTATACGAGGTTTCTCCTTAACCGTCACGCACCCTACAAACTTTTTAACTGCCATCTATGAAACATACTCTTCTTCTTCCAACCATAAAAAATATGGCAAAACAAAGTGGGATTTTTCTTACAGTCGCACTACTGTTGCTTGTGTTGATGGATGGTTCGTATAGTTTGCAACACATCGTTGGCGACTCAATTTGGTCCATCCCGCCGGCAAATGGCTTCTACACCAATTGGTCGTCCTGTCAGTCCTTTCAGATTGGCGACAAATTATGTAATTCTTGATTTTTCTTGCATTTCACATTCATTACGACAAAAGAAACTATTTCATGTCATGGATTTGAAACAGTTAAAACATGAAAATTCCGTCTTTAAATTGGAATGACATGCTTGATACATCTCTCTCTATTTCATTTTAATTTCCACACAGATTTCGACTTCGATTCGGGTTTTTACGATGTGAACCAAGTGTCGAGAGGGGAATATGATAGTTGCAGCACAAATCAACCCTTCAAGGCCTTCGTGGATGGACCAGCGGTAGTTGATCTTACAGAAAAGGGGGTGTTCTATTTTATATGTAATATTTCCAATTACTGCAGATTGGGGCAACGAGTCAGTGTTAGAGTTGAAGAAAAAGCCATAGATATTGCACCGAATTTGAGCCCCTCTCCCTCTTCCTCTCCCTCAGCTAATAGTCCATATTCTTCTCAAGCACCTAGTGTTCACTAGATTGAGTGCAAGCAAAATGTTGGTGAATTTTGAATATAATACTGAACTTGATTGCTATGTAATTTGATGCACCGGTTTGATGCTCATACTAGTTCTGTCGGTTCGCTCATTTGATTTATCATGAAGATAATGTCCTCAAGTTAGGTCGAATTAGGCAATCGTTTAATGGTGCTGGTGCTTTTTGTTTGTTTAAAATAACTTGTACATTGTTTCAGGTGATAAAGTTCTGATATTTGAAAACTTAAATTGAAAGATATGGCAACTATTCGTGTTCTGATTTTAAAAAGATGGCTCGGTTTCAGTTGATGATTCAAATCGGACATCAACAAAATATATTTATTCTAACATTTGCTTTCGTTTTATCACGAGTTCTGTATGTTTCACATCATCCAATACCAATATCTGTGTCAAACAACCATGAAAATTCAGAATGCCAATATAGGGACAGACGAAATATTACATTTGATATTTAACAAAGTTCTGCAACTTGATCTCTAACTTCGGAGTGATGCTTCAGGAACAGAAGGTAATCCTAGTTCATCCACATCCTGTCAAGCAAAAAAGTGTCTCAAGGATAGGATAGAGATGGCCATAACAAAATATACAATAACAAGAAATGGTGCATAAAATTTAGAATAATGCATAAACCTACAAACTGCGATGCCCAGGTCTCCTCACGTATTTCTTTTTCAGGCACATTTTAATGTATTTTTCGAATAATATACACTGCAGGAGGTGTTGCTCTTGTATATGGTGCATAGCGATTAAACTTGGTTCTTATTTCAAATTAATGAGCTAGGGTATATCACATAAATTTTAAAACTGTTATTCCTCCTGTGCCAAAACTCAAGCTTTGAAATGATAAAAAAAAACAGTAGACCGGGGTACTCAAAGATGTAGACATGATAAGTAACCATATACAAATAAGGTTATATTCCAATTATCTCTCGAACATCAGTGAAGATATTTTCAAATATGCAAAATAAAATTAGCTAAAACTACAGCAATCTAGCATAACAAAAAACAACTTTTACAGGAAAAAGAAAAAAGAAAAGAAAAGAAAAAACTTTTGATTTGGGAAAAAAAAGGTTACCTGCACATTTGCTTTGCCCGTTGGTGCTGATGGAAAATCGAGTTCTGCTTCCTTGTCAGGTTGAAGATATGCAGGGACTCCATCACTTTCAGTTTCAAAACCCATGTCTGCTTCTAGAGCATCAAGCTCTGAATAACCATACAAAATATGTTCATTCAAGGAATGCAGAATCTCTGAAGCATCCAAAGACACTACTTAGCCTGAACCCTAACATAGCATGCCAGTGAGAATTAGGAAGAAATTCTAGCTCTCCCCGTGCACCAAGTTGTTGGGCTCCAGATCCCCTGATTCAGATTTATATTCCTCTACTACTTTAAAGGCTTGGATGTGTGATCCGTGTTTCATTTAGTGGAAGAATCTGACACACTTACATGCAAAAAGAAGCAAGAGTGACATCATTTATTCACTCTGTGCAGGAGATTAAATTTTCTTCTCTTTCCGAGTGATTGCAGCAAAACTTAGAAACAAACATTTAGCTAATGTTTATTGTCTAATGGGACACATAAATTCAAAGCAAGTACTTTAATATATGTCACTCAACATCAAAATCAAAACAATTATTATCACCATCAATTGATTAGAGGGTATAAAAACATCTGTTTGCACATGTACAAAGCAAAAAAGATAAGAATTTATCACATGAACCCGTCAGATGGAAATTTGAAGATGGGTGGTTGATCATCTTAATATAGCACAATGTTTGGAATAAGAACCAAGTTTATCTGTAATGACCTGAATTCTTATTTTGAATGAAGTATTAATTAAGAGATAATTAAAGAGTTGTTAATTAAGTATTATTAACGAATTGATAATTTGGGATTAATCTGTTGGATCCACCGAATTTTAAATGGATAACCTGATCTACTTCCGATTACGTTATCTCGAGAAATCCAACCAGACGAATGAGATTCTGCCACTTGGCAGATAAGATTGATTCGGATTTCTGAAATAGTCAGGATGCAGCCTATAAATGGAAGCCGAATTCTTTTGTTTCCTACACCGCATCCTTCAGAGAGAGAGTTATAGTCTTTTACCTTAGGTTTTCTAGTCAGTTTCTAGGGCACTTTGGTGTCGGGAAGTTTCAGAGCTAGTGTCGACTCGGGGGGGTCGGTGAGCTGAGATCGAGACATCATCAGTGGGCTGACGACGGACGCAGGTATAATCCTAAAGCCTTTAGGAAGAACTTTATAGCATGTTTGGTAATTCAGAATCTGGTTTGATAGTGATTTCATATTGTTGGTATTGTCTAGGTTAAGAGCTTTCTGTCAGATTGTTTTAGTAAGGTACGTGATGTACTGACTGAGATATCCAAGCGTAGTATACACACTTATATGCTGCATATTTATGTGTTGCATTATACATGTTTTACTGCTTTGGCATATTATGCATGACATATCATGTTGAGCCTGATATCTTTTGAGATATACCTCGTTTGTTGGGGCCGCTCAGCCCTATTCTGTATTGTGGACGATGGGGCATCGAGAGCTACAGTGTCCGACGGGACCCGCGGGCTCTGATGACCTGGACATTGTAGGTCCACGTCTTGATGATGAGTGTGGGAGCCAAAACATGCCTAGGGCAGATCAGAGACTACACACTCAGGCGCCTCTAGACTGAGCATGAGATTCTTGACTTGATCCTTGATATCCGAGCATATTGCATTTCGCATGCATCATATCAGTTTGTATACTCGTACATTCTCGTATTGGACGATTGTCGCTCACGTCCTTGTTTTCATCTTGGGCACCCCATTCCACGGGGCAGGTCTTAGGTTGGACGGTTCGGACGACCAGGGCAGTGGCTAGAGCAGTTGAGTTTTCGGTGGTGATCCAGTGGAGGTTTTATGTGGTTCATCGTTTTATTGTTTAGAATTATGTTTCGATATGGTTGTATTAATGTTTAAGACTGCTGTTGTTTGCTCTGTTTTAATTTGGGTTGTAAGATGATTAAGTATTTGGTTTCCGCTGTTTAATTGTTGTTATTAAGTTTTAATGTTGCATGCTTAGTAGTCTGTTTAGTAGTGGCTCGGGTAAGGACGCTACATTATCATTAGATGGAATGAAAGCAAAAACAGCTTAAATTTTCGTATTTTCATTATTTATGCAGAAGTACAATTCTAGTATTTCATCAACGCAATTCGCAAACTATCATATCGATCAACATCCTTCATCAAAATACAAAAATGCTATTGATTTCGATTAACAAACGGAGTTTAGATTCAACTTTACCACACAACAGTTCATCCTCATCAACGTCATCAGGTACATTATAGCTTCTACCAAGAGACTCTTGGATGTCATTGCTCACATCCATGAGGTCCAACATTTCATCTTGTAAGTTCTACAAACAATAAAATTCCACTAGGAAATATAAGAAAAATATCAAACAAAAAAATCCTTTGCTTAAATGAGAAAGGGTGTTAGGAGTGAGGCACAAACATCTACATCTTGAATTTTCACAGTCTTCATCATTCCTTTGAGCTCTTTATTCGCCGACTTCAAAGCAGACATCTTGAAAACATGTGATATAACTAGTTATAAATAGCACAAGTGATAAACAAATGTATATGAGTTTCTAAAAGTGCCAACCAAGAAAACATTTGCATCTTTGATAGGCACACGAAAGCATATCAGATTACTACTGCAGGATTAGTCACAAAATATCACAACCGAAGTCCCCTTCTTCATGACAAATGGGTGATCCCCCTACCTCTAAGGAGGTAGGCAGCAGTTTCCAATCACGTTACAGAATAAGCTCCGCCTCACAAGTCTTGAACTTTTCCCTGTGGGGTGCTAACAAGGAAAAGACATTGTTCTGTGAATTTGACGAACCCAGAAAAGTGATACTCGATGACAGGATCATAAATTGTTCTATAAGGTATTCATCACAAAGCTCCAGAATTGACGGGCTAAATGCAAAGAGTAAAACAAACATAAAGAAAACAATTTGCTTTAGACCACAACAAAACAAATGTTCTAAACCATAAAATAAGTCAATAGTAGATCAATATCATGCAGAAGATCTGTTGATCAGGGCTGTGGATACATAAACAACACAATCTATAATACACATATCTATGACATTCGACTTCTACAAAACGCATATCCGAAAATTTAACAATACAATTTAATTCTCCTAGAAAAAACAATGGGAAAATGGGGAATGGATTGAGTGTGCATTTTGACATGGAGTCATCAAGGAGAACACAGCAAATGAAAGATCTCTAAAACATACTGTTTGTTGGGCATCTTTGATTCCATCTGCCGCAAAGGCAACTTGATCTAGGTTGAATGTCTGATTGAATAGCATATCGCGTTGACCTTCATACCTGTTCGAATATATTTCAAAAAACTGTTAATTTTATCAAAACGTGAGTGACCTGGCACTATATTTGTATGTTGCAATTCAAGTAATACGTAAAGTGTGTTCTAGTGGATGTTAACTTCCTTACTATTGCACACTGGCAATCAACAAAATACCAAGCTTTTTTTCATCCTCCATCTTTATTTTCAGAACACATCGGGCTCGAAAAATCGAAAAGAGTTGTGAAAACTCAAGTTGAACACTTCCACTAAACCACAAACTGCTTTCCGACCCCATACTTCACATCAGCTGGGTCAAACAGTTCGTAAGATAAATAAAGGGTTATGTTCACTAGGTCGGTTTTGAGCCTAACTAAAACAGGGAAACAGACTGGGTGATGGGAACCAACAGTTGACATCTTAGCTGGATTTCTAATCATCGATGCAGATAAACAAAGGGTCATGTTTACTACAGAAGTTTTGATCCAAAATTAAACAGGGTAACAGAGTGGGTGACGAGATCAACAGTTGGCATCTGAGCTGGATTTCAAATCATCATTGTAGATAACTTTGGACTGGAGCCTAGCTTCCAACTTCTTATAATCAAAGGTACAAACATATAAAAATCAAATCCAATGAAACCCAACGCTCGGCGATCGACTTTCTTTAAGAAATCCTTTATATCGCCTCATGTCAAAATGAAAATTACCCATCTAAACCGTTAGCAAGAAGAATAATTCGATTACCAAAATGTGGACAGAGTAGCAACAGAAACTAATAACCAATTACGTAAAGGAAGTAACTCACATTCTCTTTTGCTTGAGAACCCTCATGGCTCTAGCTTTGACAGCTTCTTGTGCTGGACCGGGTCGAGTTTTCTTGATCTGCTCTTTGTATCTAGCAAGTTCAGTATCAAGTTTTTTTATCTTCTCGTCAATGGTATCACCTCTTTTATTTATCTGAAATTAAAACCATCTGCGCATGTTTAACGATCCAACAGAGTAATTACTCAACTACACAACAAAATCACACAAATTTGATTCGCTAGAGAAAAATATAGAATGGTGAGTCTACGAAGAGAAACACGAGTTCATAAGGGGCCACAAATTACATTTATGTCCGGAAACTACAACCAAACTTAAACCAGAAAATCAGCAATACTGATACCACAGAAATACATTTAATGCCATATGGACGCTAATGCACAGAACAGAGATCGACTCATAAAATTCGACAAAAAGACAACCACGGCAATTCGGTGAATCCCCCAAACCCTTGAGCAAAATTGAATTCAGAATTACTAAAACTACATACCCGGTCGGAGGATTCTTGAAGTGATGGCTGTGGTTCTTTCTCTTTCTTCGCACCAAAAACTCGCCTCATCTTCTCTCTAACCGGGAATGAATGACAAACAAATTTCAAAGGAAATCGACACAGCAGAACTCCGCTGATCAAACGGCAGCGGTGTAAAAATAAAAGGAGATCGAATATTTTCGATTTCATCCGAATGGGTCGGGCTTACTCTAATTAGACTCGAATTTGAACCCGACAGGATCCGGATCTATTAAAACAATTAGTTGATATATTATTGACAACAACTATATTCTGATAATTTTAATTAAATTATTTGACAAAGATATGAAACATTACATATAATCCGCATATTTTATATTTAGCACGACAAAATGTTTTAATTTCTTGATTGAAATTCATAAAAAAGTTTGAACTTTTGAGGTGTTTTTATAAAACGAGAAAAATATTAAAAGATTTTAGAGTTTAAAATTTTAATTCGAATAGATCCATATTTCTGTTTCTGTCACTTCTTATAGCACACACTGTCCCATATTTTCCACACCCGATATGTGTTTTTACCAAAGGCCAAATGCTCGGAGAACACCACTCTTTTTCAAATATTCCACAAGAAAACGCGAAAAATACAGTGTGTTGCTACAAGCTGCACCAGAATGTAAATCAAATCTTCTCAATGCTGGAAATAGTTCCATCAAATAGAACGAAGACCTCAGACCAAGTTCCTCGCGTGATTTTGTCACAAACAAATCTCCGGATTTCATCATACCATGAATACGCCCTGAAAGTGTAAGGCAGCGGATTTGCATAGCTGCTGGCGGACCAGGCGTGTACGTAGAGAGTTTAGTTTTGTTTCTGCCACTCATTAGCAACTTCAAGTTCTTGGCAGCAAAGGAGGCATGGTAACTGGTCAAGAATCCTAGTTTTAGTTCCTACAAGAAGCGATTTCGAATAATAAATGAACGATTCAAGTACAGTATTGTCCCAACATAACTCCTCTTTGCTACATAGAGCGACGGACAAGGGAGATTATTATTAATCTAGGATGAAATAAAAAAAGCTTACCGAAATATCAGTTATATCTCCAATGGCGAAGACATTTGGGTGACCCTTGACCCGCAAGTTAGCATCAACCATCAAGCTCTCTTCCATGTCTAAGCTAATCTCTCAAGATCGTCTCCTTTAACCAAGATGAACTAATTCCCAGACCCGTACAAAGGAAATGGCAATCAGCTACTGTTCTCTCTCCCACGTGATGTTTCATAAACAGCAGAGTTCAGGTTGGCAGATTGGTTCGAAATGACCTCAACTTTCTTTGAAGTCAACCAATTTAGCGCTTTTCTCCTGCCTTTTCTCCAATAAATTCCAATAATCTTGATCTCCGGTGCACTATTGTTACTTTTTTATCAGGGAAATCTACACTGATTTCTCCCGCTAGCTCTACACCTGTCGGGCCCCCTCCAACAATACGCCATCGTTCATCGTTGAGGAGCTGGAAAAGGTGTCAGTTTTGTGGTGAGCAATGGAGCGCTTAATCGGAGAAAATGAGAGCAATATTCGAGAATGGCATGAGAGAAGACAAATATCATCTATTTATAGAGTTCTTTTGACTTGTCAACAAGAGAAGACAAATATCATCTAAATTTGACAACTCCGAAAAATATGACTTTAATTTTTCAACAAATCTTGCATATTCAATGTCATATGTCAATTTGTCTCCACATTTAATGTTATCTGTAATTTTGTCGACACATAATTGATAAACAACATTACAAAATGATATCCCCATAAAGATCTGGGTTATGGATGACCCGATTTATTCATTGGATAGCCCAGATCAGAGTTCATATACCGAGCACTTTATTCAAGACCCGTGCATTACTTCTCTTCCCGGGCAGTCAAGAGTCCGGATTCTCATACAAGCACCTAGGTATCTTACCACCCGGGCTACCTCGAGAATTGAACTACACTCGAGTATAATTGATACGATGCTTGTTCAATCTTAGTTTTTTTAATTTATTATTTTTGTTTCATCAATTTTTGAAGGTTGTAGAATAAAGATAATTTTATTATTTAAATAAAAAATAGATGCAATATCATAATCATAAAAATGGATAAAGGGCAATATGAAAAAGCCATATGGAGGACCAATATATGTCTTGACTTTAACCTAGTAAATAAATCGTTTAAATAAAAAAATAAAAGGTAATATGGAGATTTTAAAAATTGATAGAGGCAATATAAAAAGATCACACCACATACAAATAAATGTCTCAACTTTAATATAGTAATAGATTAATTAATTAATTTCTCCAAGAGATAAATGATAAAATCCATTTTCTAAAATTTGAAAAATAGAAATTTATGTCTAAATAAATCCAAACAAGTATGTAAAATGATATTTTTGATCAAGCTCAATTCAAATTAATCTTAAATTTAAATTCGATCCATTTTGTTAAATGTTTGAACTTTATCAAGCGACACTTTTTTTTGGAGGTGTTGGACATCATAATTTTGATTAAATAAAAAATTATGTAATTTTTTAAAAAAATTTAGTATAAAATTCGATCGTGAGAACATGATCTCAACAGCCGTATGAGGTGAAAATATCATATACGGTTCTGTAAAGTGGCAGTAAGGTTTTTGTTGGGTGTAATAATTGTTCCTATCGGTTAGAGCAATCGAAAAGTAGTGCTTGAATTGTTGTACGAGTTAAAAAATTTGAGTTGTATCGTTACCACCAGATATAAGTTTTGATAAAGCAAAAAACGTTCGATCTTATAATTGGTATCAAAGTCAAGATCACATGTTCGTTTCTCATTGATTGCAGCAAATGCAATTTTTGCGATATTGATTGTTGAGTACAATAATTATCTATGTTCGTTACAGTGATCGAAACGCAATGTTGGAGCTGTTGTATGGTTTAAAAGATTTGAGTTACATCGTTACCATCAATTATAATTTTTGATAAAACGACGAATGGTAGACCAATAATAAGGGAATTGATATTATCGTATAATCTCATCCATTGATTAGTCTGTGTGTAGAATCTATATATATAGACCAATAATTCGTCAATGCATATATATTGGATTTATCTCATATTGGCGGCTTCGACCTACAAGCCTGTAGAATTCACGTCAAACATTGTGCTTATGGGATTTTGCTGAACTACTTACTACATTTTCAATCTCTTACAAAAATTATTCTTGGATTTTTATTTCAAAATTTGCTGAGAACAAATATATATAGATTTGGAAAATTCTTCATATTGAGGTAGTTTTTGAAGTTGTGTTAGTTCGAAATTTCAATCTTAACACGATATCAAAGCTTAGACTCACTGTTATATGTTGAACTGCTCATATGGATCACTTGATAATATCTTGTAAACTTCATGTTCTAGTTGTTTATTCTTGGGCGTGAGCTGATATGTTAAATATCTCACATAAGATGAATTAAGTCCTTGAGAGTTGTGTATATGAGCGTGGACAATCCTCCTTTAAGTTAGATTTTGGAGTTGAATTATGTCAAAATCTCAATCTTAACATGATATTAGAGCTCAGACCTACTGTTATGTGTTGGACTTCCCTAAGAGCCACCCGGTATTGTCTTGTAAACTCTATGATTCAGTTGTTCGTTCTTGGGCATGTGATGATGTATTAGATATCCCACATCGGCTGATTTAAATAATTGGAAGTTGTATAAATAAGCTTGGAAAATCCTCCCTCTTGAGCTAGATTTTGAGATTGAGTTAGGTCCAAGTTACAATATTTACTCAGCAATGAACAATTGGAGCATGAAGTTTACAAGACATTTTCAGGTGTGTAAAATGTCTCACATCGGTTGGATTAAAAATCCTCGAGATTTGTATATATGGACTTGAAAAATCTTTTTCCCTTAAACTAACTTTTAGAGTTGAGTTAAGTCCAAATATCCATCTTAAAAACTGTTCCAACCACATATAAATGTCCTATAGCACATGAAATCAAAACAAAATTCTTATTTCAATAATCGGACTACATTTCATTTTCTGTTTCCCTTAATTATGAAGCTAACAAGATTTGGTGTTGTAAAAAATAAAGTTCATTACCATCAAAATTTCAAATCTAATAGAAAAAATGCCAACCAAAACAAATGAAGTTAACCCACATTGCGACCCATGAGCTTAAAAATGATGATAATATTATAGGAGGTGTTTAACAACCCAACTTGTGGTGTGAGCTTTATTGACTCTTATATAATAAACAATCTTCATTTTAACAATATTTTACGCTTTATCTATATACTCATACAAGTTACATAGTTAAATACCTTGAATATACTAAGGTACAATGAGATGGTACATGTTACATTGATCATGAAACACATTTTAGTTACCATATATTCTAAACTCGTTCATAGACGATTTAGATATATAAATAAGGATAAAGGTCGTTCGAGCTCGATACTTATAACATCTGTGATTTTAAACGTCACGTTTCGTTAGTATGAAAATGAAGATGTCCAATCATAAAAATAAGTTATCATATGATAAGTTACTAAACAACATTCCTTCGGACTTTTCAAATGGTTATCGCTATCGAGATGATTAGTCAGCGGTTATAGTTGTACACCATTAGTTTTTTTGACTGGGCAACATAGAGACTTTGCGTACTAGGTTACCACACACTATTTTACTAAATCTCAATTCAATGTACAGAAATAGAAAATCCAAAATGAAAATCGATTAAATTTTTGCTTAACATTCTTAATAGGGGTGCTCAGAAACCGAGCTATAAAACCAAACTATTTGGATCGATTAGAGTCAACCACAATTTAAATTGGTTTTAAAAGCAACCAAACAAAAAAATTTGGTTTTGTTAAAGTTTTAAATAAAAATAAATCAAACCACACCGATTATATTAATATAAATAATTATGTAAAATATTTTGCTACTTTTATGTTATTTATCTTGAATATGAAATATTTTATTGATTGTTAGTAAGTTTTGTAAGTAGTATAATTACATCGAGAATTTATTTATTACAGAATTTACCCCATAAACATAACCACAATAACAAATTTTACGTTTTCTTATAAGTTTAAAAATTATGTAACTTGGTAAATTATAAATCTCATGTATTAATTTATTATGAAACTCAAAATTTAAAATTAATAATCTAAATCAAACCAAATCGGAATTATTCATAATTTGGTTTCGTTTGATTTGAAATTTTGTAAACCGATAAGATTTGGTTTGATTTGAATTTTTATTCTGAAAGTACTGAATTGAGATGTGATAACCTGACACTTAAAAAAACTAATCGATTCGGAAAGACCCAAGGCCAGTTCGAAACCACCGATCAGATTGGACCTTCAGAACCCTAGTTCTAATCTTCCAAATCCATGCAACCAAAAAAAATATCATGGCCGATGAGCATCGACACGTAGGCGTTCAGAGCTTCAGAACCATGAGGTGTCAAGATGCAGGTGACACGTATAGTTCAGATCTTCCGAACCCGAGTTCGGAGCTTCTGAACTCTACGCATAAACATGGCACTCGGGATTCAAAATTATCACACCTCTTTCATTGTACTCTCGATTTCCAATGTATTCTAGGATTTTCCAAAACCGTTTTTGATGTTCACACGAGTTGTGCATAGCTCATGGAGCAAGTCGCGACTCAAGGATCGAGCTACGAGGTTGTTGACCCTGAAGGACCACTACAAGAAAAATGATTTTCCGCAGCACGTCATCAACGGCGTGCATTAAAAGCACGCTGCGAATATTACTTTTAACGGCGTGCACTCATATGTGCGCTGTTGATATTATTGCACTTGACAGTATTAACGGCGTGCTTAAAACGCACGCTGCGGATATTACTTATCCGCGGCGTGCGTTTATGTGTGCCGTTAAAAAATCATATAAACGACAGCGTGCATAAAATGTGCGCCATTAATATTTAGCGACGGTTTTTTGAAATCCGTCGCAATATTTATATTAGCGACGGTTTCTTTCAATTCGTCGCTAAAGTAGCGACGGTTTTAGTCAAGCTGTCGCTAACATTAGCGACAGTTAAATATAACCGTCGCCAGAAATTCAAATTAGCGACGGTTATATTATAACCGTCGCTAATAGCGACGGAATAAGTACGTCGCTATTAGCGACAAATTCACAACCGTCGCCATTAGCGACAGTTTAATACAAAACTGTTGTTAAAAGCGACGGTAAAACCTAAACCGTCGCAAATTGTTAGTTAAGACCTAAAGCGACGGTAAAACCTAAAACCTAAAACCTACCACAACACTTCATAACACTTAAAATTTTTCTCTCTCAAACAATTTAAATTTCAATTTAAGGTACGTTTTTTTGTTTCAATTTTTTTTTAAATTTCGATTTAAGGTACGTATTTTTGTTTCAATTTTTTTTAAATTTTTTAGTGTTAGTTAAGATGAATATTGTTATTATAGTGTACGTTTTTTTAAGATTTAGTAAATTATAAACGTAAATTTTTTTTATCGTAAGAACAAGATTAGCAACGGATTTTATTTTAATTCGGTCGCTAATTAGCGACGGAAATTTTGAGACACCGTCGCAATATAGCGACGGTGTTTTAAATATTCTGTCGCTAAGTAGCGACGGAATTTAAATAAAATCCGTCGCTAATCTTAGCGACGGAATGTTGAAACTGTCGCTACTTAGCGACGGTTATGCTATGACTATCAACAACGTGCATAGGTGCGCCGCGAATAATAGTTTGTATTAACGGCGTGCAGCACGCCGCGGATAATCTTGAACTTTCAACAGCTTTCAACTTTGCAGCGTGCAATGTGCGCTGCGAATTTGCGCGCTGCGAAAAGCCATTTTTGTTGTAGTGGGCTACAAAGGATGTATGTATGATTTGAGGGCCTTAATGATATTTGGAGGATAATACTGGAAATATAAAGCATGATCAGAGCGTAATGCATTTGTTGATTTGTAATGTTTAGGATCAGTGCATAGATATACCTTTTACCCAAACCAGTGTAGATATGTACAAATACTGACCGAGGTATCCAACTGAGTATACATGCCTATGTATTGCATTTTACTTGTTATATGGTTTATGATGCATGTTATGATATTACGCGGCATTTTTATATCATGTCGAGCATGTATCCTTGAGATAACCAGTTCCATTCCTTGTAGACGATCGAGCACTAGTTACCATCAGATCCGACATGACAACATGATATTGTGTCCCAAGACATTGTAGGTCTGCGTCTGTTAGAGATATGCAAGTCACCCAGACGTCTGATCCGCGAACAGGCTACATACTTTTAACGTCTTCTTGTCTGAGGACAAGTTTTCAGTTTGATAACTGATCACCGGTTCATGATTTATGCATACACATACAGATTTATATACTCATATATTACGTACCAGACTTGTCGCTCACATCCTAGCTTTCATCTTGGACGCACTATTCCACAGGACAAGTCTCAGGTTGGACGAACCAGAAAGAGCCGGGGAGAGACATTAGAAAATGATGCCTTCAGAGCAGTTCTTACCAGGGTTTGGTTTAGTGCTGGTTGTTGTTTTTTTTTTTTTTGGGTTTTTCATATACTAGTTCCATACGATTGTATAAGTTTATTCAGGTTTTTCACCAGTGTTGCGGATGATATTATGATTATACTACCTATTGGTTTTTTCAATTTCTACATTTCTTATTTTACTCTGATTTTGATTTATTAAGTTTTAATACTGCATGCTAGATTTTGTAAGAGCTAATGATTAATAAATTTTTATCTCAATAGTTAAATGTGTGTTCAGTTCGATTAATATAAAATATTAATTATTAGGTTCTAATAACAAAAATAACTTACGAAGATGCATTAGATGACTAAATTGCAGTTTCACAGGAAAAAAG
The DNA here is from genome assembly GCF_012295235.1 of Primulina huaijiensis. Lineage (NCBI taxonomy): Eukaryota > Viridiplantae > Streptophyta > Magnoliopsida > Lamiales > Gesneriaceae > Primulina > Primulina huaijiensis. The sequence continues at coordinate 19,465,779 of NC_133313.1, forward strand.
TAATTATACTTGCGCCACGGAGACTGAATGATCACTGATACCTAAATCCCGATCTCCATCACTAGCTTTTCTCTTGAATGGAGGGTCTGAAATTGGAGCAGAAGCACGGGAAAGCGAGAGTGAGAGTTGGGAGGGTTTGGAAGCAACCAGGCGGAACTCACCATTTCGTCGAGTGGAACGTCAGCATCAGTCTTCTCTCCGATTGCATCCCCGCGTACACTGGAGGAGACAATTCTGATATCTTCGCCACCGATACCATTAAAAACACCGTAATTCGATTGATCTTTCTGTTTTTTCTCATTACAAATCAATTGTATCTTTTGATGATGGTACTATGGTCTATGGAGTTCAGAATTTCTGGAGAGTTTCTTTTATTATTGATTTGATTTTCTTGGAGATTTGGTTAATGTTATGGGATCATTTGGCTCTACTTATATTTGTTTTCATGTCTGACGAACGAGTTTTCTGGATTAGATTATTATATAAGGAAACAGAACTTTTTTTTTGGCATTATAGACGTTAGAGTTGACACTCATGAAGATAGTCAAAGCGGGAATTTCCTTGTTTTCGTACCAAAAATATGTTACTGTGCGTGTGCGTTTTGGAAATCAGACAAATCCGTATATCTTAGGTTATAAACCCAAGAGGTTCTTGGTAGCATCCCAAAAGGTTTGGCTATTGAGTGATAAAACCAGAAAGAAGGATTATAAGCTACTCTTTATTGCTTTTAATATTCGATGTGTTACATTTATAATATTATACCCTGTTCTAGAGAGTGGAGTTTCAGTGTGATCATAAAATAATTAGCAGAAAGAGATGGGAAGAAAATGAGGCTTTTGAAGGTCTTTCATATCTTCTGTCCTTCGATGAATTCCTCAACCTGACTTGGATGCTTTACATTTGGTTGCATCACCTTAGAGATTCAGTAGAAGAACAATGTGTGATTCCATATGTAAATGCAATAGCTTTCGTTGTTTGTTGTTAGCTTCTTTTTGATGCGCTTGTTTCAACTTTTAAACTCATTAGTCTAGTTATTTCTTTGAGACCCCTGCTGAGTTGACTTATTGCTAGTATGTTGTGCATTTCTTGGCTTGTAAGACGTGGCCATGAAATTTTTTTCTGATACTTTCATGTCATCACAGGATGAATCAATTCATGATGTCCTATATCTGTAGTTGCAGTGCCATTATTGATTTCCTTGTTCCTTTGTCTTTTGGATACTGATGACCAGACCATGCAGGTATATGTGAAAGCCAAAAAATGCAACGAACAACTTTCAGTGGAGGACATGCTATTATACTTGGCTAGCACTTTACCTCCTTTTATCAGCAGGTAATTTTATTAAAAGTTGGGTTGCCAGTGTACTTAAATTGTGGCTTGCATAGTCAGATAGTTTAGTAAAAAGTATGACGAAGGTCGCTGGAACTTTTCACTGAAAATATTGCTTTGTGATGAATCACAGTTAAGTGCATGAATATGGAGATTTCAGCAAGATTTGAAAATGGCTTGTAATTACCTTAATCAAGTGTTTTGCTAAAATGATTTTGGATTTCAAGCGAGTAAGTTTAGAAGTTATAAAAAACTCGTTGTATATAATGAATTGATAGACTAGTGCTGAGATATTGTTAAAGGAGATTTAAGGAAGGTTATCAATGAGTTTTCTAAAAGCGGAATCATGAATGGTGTCACCAATGAAACATACATTTGTTTGATCCGGAAGAAAAATGAATCAATCAAGGTTAAGGACTTCAAACCGATCAGTCTCACAACAAGATTGTATAAGATAATAGCCAAAGTTTTAACTGCAAGGATTAAGAATGTGCTGTCAGATATAATATCCGAATCTCATAATGCTTTTGTTGAGGGAAGACAGATACACTACTACAAACAAAAACGGCAAACGACAACGGATTTTATCCGTTGTCGTAGCCATTTAAAAACTGTTGTAACTGAGGGTGTTGTTGAAAGTCTGTTCAACGACAACTGTTTTTATCCGTTGTGGTAGATCAAATTTGCGACGGTTTTCGACGGGTATGAATAAAACTGTCGCTAATTTAAAATTAGCGACGGGTAGCAATCACGACCGTCGCTAAATTAGCGACGGTCATCTGTCAAGATTTCCGTCGCTAATTTGTTTCGAAAAATAAAAAAAAAACACTTTTAATAATTTAATAAATCTAAAAGAAACTAATAATCAAAACTAAAATCGTGTAAAAGAAAAAAATTTAAGTGTTGTGAAGTAGTAAAATCGTGTAAAAGAGAAAAATTTTAAGTGTTATGAAGTGGTTAGAAAAATTTTACGTGTTGTGTGAAAGTGATAAAATTGTGTAAGAGAAAAAAAATTTTAAGTGTTGTGTGAAGTGATGAAATGGTGTAAGATAGAAAAATTTTAAGTGTTATGAAGTGGTGAGAAAAATTTTAAGTGTTGTGTGAAGTGATAAAATGGTGTAAAAGAGAAAAATTTTAAGTGTTGTGGAGGAAAATGGAAAGAAAATGGAGATATTTATAGACAGTTTGCGACAGGTTTTGGTTAAACCGTCGCGCATATTTTTATTTGGTAACGGTTTGGATTCAAACCGTCGCTAAAATTAGCGACGGTTTCAAAATAATGTCGCTAATTTTAGCGACGAGTTTGTCAAAACTGTCGCTAAATTTAAAGATGCGACGGGTTTTTGAAAACAGTCGCTAACATTAGCGACGGTTATTTCCAAAACCGTTGCTAATTTAAACGTAGCGACGGTTTGTCAAAACCGTCGCTAAAATTAGCGACACTGTTTTGGAAAAAACCGTCGCTAAATATTGCAACGTTTTTCAAAACCGTTGTTGTTTGTCAAAAAAACCACGCTAATCGACAACGGTTTCTTCAAACCGATGTCAATTGTCCAAAAAAACACGCTAATCGACAACAGTTCATAGAACCGTTGTCGTTGACCCAAAAAAAAACGCTCAAAGACAACGGTTCTATAAAACCGTTGTCATTGATCCCAAAAACCGTTGTCTTTGACCCCCAAAAAGTTGTCTTTGACCCCCCCCCCCCAAAATCAACGGTTTTCGATAAAATCGTTGTTAAAAAACATACGACAACGGTTTTTGTGAAAAACCGTTGTCGTATGTGCGTTGTTGTATGCAGAATTTCTTGTAGTGATACTCGATTGTTGTCTTATTGCGAACGAACTATTGGAAGAGGGAATGGGGAAGAAGAAAAAAGGGTGGGTATTGAAGGTAGATTTCGAAAAGGCATACAACAATGTAGATTGGGATTTTTTGGATTTTGTATTAAGAAAGACGGGGTTTTTGGAGGGAAATGGAGAAGGTGGATCAAATGATGTGTATCGAACGTATCATTTTCTATTATGATTAATGGAAGGCCAAATGATAAATTTAATTCTCACAAAAGGCTTAGAAAAAGTGATCTGTTGTCTCTTTTTTTTTGTTTAACTTGGTAGTGGATGTGTCGGGGAGGTTGGTTGATAAAGCTAAGGACATGAATTTAATCAGAGGGATCGAGGTTGGTAGAGACAGGATAGAGATATCTCATATTCAATTTGCGGACGATACACTTTTTTTTTTGCCAAGAAAGAGGATCATATAAGGTTTTTGGTGGAAGTTGTGAGATCATTTTGCGACATGTCTGGATTAAAAATCAAGTGGGAAAAGAGTGCTTTGTTGGGTATATATTTTGAAAAATAAGAAGTTGAACTGTTAACACAACAAATTGGATGTGGTAAGGAGAAGTGGCCGATTAAGTATTTGGGAGTGCCTTTAGGAGGAAATCCATTACAAGTCTCGTTCTGGGAACCCATTCTGTCTAAGACGTCGAAAAGTTGGAAGAGAGCTTTTCTGCCAAGATGGGGAAGGTTAACGTTGATAACATCGGTTTTAAATGCACTCCCAATTTATTACATGTCTCTTTTAGGGTGCCAAAAGGAATAGAGGACTCGCTGGAGAAAATTTCAAGGAAATTCTTATGGGATGGAGCTGATGGTGATGCACATAGTTATTTGGTTGCCTGGGAGCATGTGTGCAAACATAAAGAAAAAAGCAGATTGGGTATTGGGAATATTGTTTTGAGAAGCAAGACTATGTTGGGGAAATGGTGGTGGAGGTTTATGTGGAAAATAGGACATTGTGGAAGAAGATCATAGTGAGTAAATATGAGTTACAAGAGAATGGGTGGGATGCAGGTTTAGCAAGAAATGTGACATTCAGATGCCCATGGGAGTTTATTTCCCGATCTTACCTTACTTTTCAACAATTAGTGACAATAAAGATTAGAAGAGGTAACAAAGCTAGGTTTGGGGATGACATTTGGTGGGGTGGGAGNGGGGGGGGGGGGGGGGGGGGGGGGGGGGGAATTCTTCTTTTAAAGATCTTTACATGTCTTTATTTAAGCTATCAGCGGTTCATAATATACCTATATCATACTTTGTTCACTTTGACAATTTGTCGTCTTCCCAATCATGGGATTGCATTTTCGAAGGGTTGTGACTGATGAGGAGTTATTAGAATTGACTGAGTTATTAGGTGTGTTAGATAGGATTTGGTTGATTAAAGGGGTAGATGATAGGCGAGTGTGGAGTGAGGATCCTCTTGTCTTTTCTCTGTCAAATCCTTCTTTTATTCATTTTTTCCCGAAAGTAGCTTTCCCGTTTTCTATATTTCTTCTATGTTATATGAAAGGTTCCAGTTCCAACAAAGATCTAGGTATTCTCATGGATATCGATTCTGGGTAAATTGCCGACCTCGGAGATGATGCAAAAGAAGTTGCCCTCAATTGTTATGTGCCCCAATTGGTGTGTGTTGTGTAGGAATGATATGGAAACACAGGATCATATGCTCATTCATTGTGCATTCATGAGCGGCTTGTGGGCTAGATCTTTGAAAGAATTGGACTTGGTTTGGGTGGTGTCGAAGTCAACGATTTATTCGCTATAGATCTAGGACAGCTAATTGGCACGAGTGGAAGAAACAGTATTTCTGTCTGCTAGTGACCAGCATTATTCATGGGCTATGAAACAAAATATATCTTCTGGCAGTACCGTGTGATCAGGTTTAATCTCGTAAATTTTGTAAGTCGCTGTTGCAATAATCAAATTAGTCGAGAAGCCATGGGAGCACGTTTATGTAAATGGTCAACCACATGAACATGGTAAGTTAATTTAGGGCACTATTTGAATCGATGAATTTTGATTAAAGAAGACACAAAAGAACAAGAATCATCTCTAGGAAATGCACCATGATTCAATGGTGCAGCAAGGAGGATTTGAAACTCCACAACACATTCCCGTAAAAGATTTATTTTGATATTCATTTCTCTTGCAATGATGAGTTGAGACACGCTACTCAAAATCATAAGCCTTTGGACTCTAAGGCTTGTTTGTTAACTTTTCAAATTAAAAAAATATTGTGGTTTCTACTTCAAAATAAAAGCACTTCTGTCAATATTTTAACGTAAAAGGTCAACTTCTTCCCACTTTTTTAGCTATTGGGTGGGGTGGGATGGGAATGTTTTATGGAGAATGTTTGCCAAAGGTGAGAGGACATGGAGATGGAAGAATTTCATATTTAACGAGCGTCACTGATGACTCATATCAAGGTTTTAAGCTTGGATCGGAGAAGCACACAACTGAAGTCGTGATAAAAAAAATCTGGTGAAGTGCAGATGATTTCTTGTCTTGAAGGATTGGCCATACTGAAGACAACCAAAGTGAGTTATTATAAAATTACAGATCTTTTATGATCAAAAAAATGAAAATCAAAGATCTTGTAACATTTTTGCCTAATCTGCTCTAAACCTTTTATTTTTTTGCTTGAGTGACATTGTCTTTGTTGCTTGTCTTCTAAAGAACTTGTAGCGACCGCTCAATTTTTTCCTCTCCTAACCTTATCATCCACATCAAGATTATTCAGAGCATTGACATGCATGAAAAAGATGTCAACTGTAATTATCATTTGTCTAGGGGTGTAAACAAACTGAATCGAGCCAAATATTATTAAAAATTCAAGGTTCGAATTCGGCTCGAATTAAGTATATTCGAGTTTGAGGTCGATTCGAAGTTCGAAAATTTTATTTTTTTGGCTCGAGTTCGACTTGAAATGAAGTTCGAGTTCGTGCTTGGTTCAAAATGTTCGAACCTATTCGGGAGCTATTCGAACTATTGTTCGGATATTAAAGTTCGAGAATGAAAGTTCGAAAGCTCGAAATGTCCAAAATGCTCGAAATATATACATATTTAATGTATAATAATATTATATTAATAAAATATTAAGGCTCGCGAGCGGCTTGTGAACTATCAAACAAAATAATTTCGGCTCGAGTTCGATAAGTTCAAATACGAATGAAATATTTATCGAGCCGGCTCGAAAAGCTCGTGAACCGGTTCGATTCGTTTCCAGCCCTACATTTGTCAGAAAAAGTTATTGACTGCAAAAATTGCAATTTCATCTGTAGTTGTAAATTTGCTTGATTTTATTTGACTGATTTACCTATTTGACTCACTCTAAATTTGACTGTTCGGCAGTCAGGTTTTGAAGGATTCGTAAGAGACAAGTACACAATATTGCCTGACACACGAGAGAGGATGTTGGCAACAGAGGTCACGGCTTCTTGGAGGTAATTAACACAATATACTTTAGTTACGAAATTTAGATCCGAAGTTGCAACTCATATGTCCAGTTTTTGTTTATGTGATAACCCGTGCCTTTTGTAAGTAGTAGGATTCTATCGTGTTTAACACAAGATTATTTCTCAATTCAGGTACCCTTTCAATGCTCTAGCAAGTATCCCTGCAAAAAAAATTTACTTCATGGAGAGATGTATGGATGTAAAAAGTGTCTTGGTGGACACTTTCTTTTGTCCTCCTACGGATGGGGTGTACGGTCCATCTGTTCAAAGTACTCTCTATCATGTGGCAAATGCAATTCTTGTTAGGTCTTCTCTATCTCTCTCCCCTCTGCCGCCCCTCTACCCCCTGCACTCCATCCCATCCAGTTGAACCACAACATGTGTATTCCTAAATATATTGACACTTTTGATAATTGTGTGTTTCAGGTTTCCTGATATATCATCAGTGCAGTTGAAAATGCCTAATATCCACTTTCTGCCTGTCAAATTATCTAGCAAAGATAACCCAGTTATGGTCCAGGTAGAATTTTTTTATTAGCAGCAGAACAGAGAACCAAATAAATTTTGAAATAACCTTGTCTCTTCCTACTGACTGGAAACCATAACTTTGCAGAGTTTGGTGAAGCATGTTATTTCTTGAATTACATTCTACACTTAGTCCTGTTATTGTGAATTTTATCATTCTCATTTCTATGTAACCATATTTATTACTATTGGTACAAATTCGTATTAAGACTCATGAGTATTGTGTAGCGGAGGTGTAAGGCACAGGACACGTGTTTTATTGAAGTGAGGCGCACCAAGGAATAACATACTAGAATTCAGATACTTGTAAAAGTTTTATTATATATCATCCATTGTAAGATTTACAAACTATTAAAAATAACAATTGACAAATAGTTATTAGCCTTTGAGCAAAAATGAATGTCCTTTTAATACACGATTAGAAGGCATCTGCCTTTTGTAACACACCAAGGATCGTGGTCCATGGCTGAAGTGCTTGTTTCATGGCTGTAGCTTGACTCGTGTCTATGTACAAGGTCTAAGTTTGGTCATGACTTGAGCCTAGATGCACTTCTAGTTGGCCAAGTACTATGTACATGTCTCAGATCATTTTGTTGTTCATGGCAGAAAAGTATTAATTATATTAACAGGGGAAGTTTTGCATGATGGAATGTTAAGAGCAACACTATTAAATTTGAAAAGAGTTGTGTAGATTGCTCTCATATATTCAAAGCTTTGGTTGGATTTTTGTTTCTTAAGCGGACAATGAATTGAACATCTAAGGAGTTTGGTATCTATTTGGTGTTTTATTTCGAGTATGGTATTAAACTTGCACTACAGAAATTTAAACCAATTATTCCCACCTGCCCGCATTTGTTAATTTTGTTCTTCTTTTTTTCTTTTCAATTTTGGTTGTCTATATTTTCAACACCTTGGTCATATCCAAGCTTGGAGGAAAGAGCTGATGTTTTACAAATTTGGTGATTGTTAACAGTTTGAAGATGATGTATATTCACCAGCAGACAAACCCCATGGAACTATTGAAGCTAGCTTGAGTCGCATTTCGTCAAAGATGTGAAATTTGCTGCCAAGTGTAGGTGTATCCCCTGAAATAACCATTAAAGACAGTCTATTTCCCTTTGGTACTTCAATAAGATGCTTCTGGTGTACGTGGTGCTTTTCATGCACTCAACTGTAAATATGTTAAATTTTTGTTAAAATAAACGGTACGTGGGAGGGTATTAAACCACCTAGTATCATTTTTTTTAAAAAAAAATAATTTAGTTGCAATGACTTTTGATTTCGACTTTGGCTTTCTCCAGATTTATTTTCATTGTCAAACTGACTCTATATTATTCTTATTGCATTTTGAGTTGGACAAATCTTGAACTTTTTATTTGCACAAAAGGCTTTACTGTATTCGTGTCTATACGGCACAGACTACGACATGCAGACTAAAAAATATGTCAAGAAAGTGTACAAATAGGTACTGAAAGATCCGTTCTCGAATATTTTCTTGCATTCATTAGGTTGCGGGTGATAGTGTGAAATTCAGTGATTCATTTGCAATACTGGTTTATTTTAGTCCCACCTGTGAAGTAATTCATAATATAAATGTCTTATAATAATTTATTAAAATCTTATTTTTTACCATGTAATGAATATTTTAGTTGTGTAATAAAACTATCCATTATGGATTTTATCATTCAAACCCTTTTTCTCAAATTAAGAAAAAAAATTATAACAATGGTTAGATTTTATATTTAAAATTATAACCACTTAGGCCTTGAACATGAGTTTCGACAAAATTTACTTATCTAACTATCGCACTCACACATCTTTCGTGTGTGCAATAGGATGTCACAAATTGAACACCTTCATCTTTAGACTCATTCATAATGCGTATCTCACACTAAAAGAGGGTTGAATTGATTATACTTTTCGCATTTCAAGATTCTAGCAAACACTCTTTCATGCCAAAAACCATCAAATACTATTCATCTCTATCTTTATAATGTCTTCAATCAATTTACACCATCTCCATTCTAAAACAATGATCAGTGCAGCAAATTTGGCCTCTGGTTCCTCATTTTCTTGGGGAAACACGATCCCCTTTCCTCCAATCTCTCCCCACTCTCTGAACATGAGAAGTACCTTGCGTGCTCAGATATCATCGGCCGGAATCCATTCCTCAGGTACATTGGCATGTTTTTGGTCACCTCCTTGTTATATTTCAAGCACTTTGCTTCCACCAGTTCTCTGTATTTTACTTGTTACACTTGCACTAACTGAATATATATTGTCTTTTTTTTTTTGTAATTTAAAGGAATATGGATCGTTTATAAACGGTGAAACATGTGAGAAACATTTAATGGTATAATTAGATATATGCAATATAAAGATATATGCAATATCTTTCATCAGGGGTGGAAGCAGAGGTACAACAAAAGGTGGTTTCTGAAACAGATCATTTGAATGGGGGATTTGAAGTTCCTATTCGAAACTCCTATGGCAATTCATTCAGGTATTACAGATTATATTTGCATAAAATCTATAATTTTAGAAAATTGAATCTTAGTTCATTATCTTTCATTTTTTTTTAAAAAAATAAAATTGATTTTGTTTTGCAAAATTTTTAGTCAGATAGGATTATTACATGGTATTAGAAGCGTTTGTGTGTTGTATCCGTACCTCATTCGGCTCCATAAGGAAAATGACTAAAATTACAAAAAATTAAAAGAAATGGACTAAGATTGAAATTTAAGAAATGATTGACCAAAATCGCGAAAAGACATATATAAAGATAAAAAATTGTAACTTCCGCTTTAATAAAATAAATGTTAACTTATTCCAATATTTTAAAAAGAAGACGCTGTTAACAAAATCGGCAGCCTGCCTGAGCGACTCAAAATCCGCCTAGACAGTCATCTAATATGATATATAGAATTTTTTCAAAAAGATTGTTTAGCATTTTATTCAATCAATTTATATCGGATGAAGATGAATGTGCCATTGATTTCAAATTTGAATCAAATATAAACGAATTATTTAAGAAATATAGAGATGAACCAGAAGAATCAGATATTTAGGTAATAAAAAAAAACTGTCTAAATGCTAGGCGGTGGTGGGTATTGATTCTGTTTGTGTGTAAAAAATGACAGGGATTATGAAGCCGGAAGTGAAAGAAAAGAGAGCGTGACGGAAATCTATCGACTGAAGCACCTCAACCAAACATATGATTTTGTAAGCACATCTGATAATCATTTCATATCAATCATCGTTTAGTCAACACACATATATTTCCAGTGATTGATTAAAAAATAAAGACACTAGTTGAATCGATTGATTTTCAGGTGATGCAAATGAGGGAAATATACGGAAAATTGGATAGGATAGAAATGAGCATATGGGAATGCTGCGAGCTTCTAAACCAAGTGGTGGATGAAAGTGATCCTGATTTGGATGCACCGCAGATTCAACATTTGCTGCAAGCTGCCGAGGCCATCAGAAAAGACTACCCCAATCAAGATTGGTTACACTTGACTGCCCTTATTCATGGTAACTACTACTCAAGATCGGTGCGTGTACTTGAACCTCAAATATTAAACTCTCACCACAAAGACTTGTATAAGATTTAAAAATATCAAATATTCAAAATACACAAAAACTAATGTGAGACGGATATTCAATTTTTCATTACAATAAAAATACTCATCTAATAGATAAGTGTCACCTCAGTAGTGGACAAAGAGGTGGGCACGGTAAGTGTGCAACATATACCCATCGTGTACACTTTATGTGAGCATCGATGATAAAACACTTATTTATTAGATGTAACGAAACATATCAAAATTGTACATTCAATAGTTGAGTATCACCTCATCGGTGCTCACGTAAAGTGTGCACAGTGGGTGTATATGTTGTACACCCATTATGCTCACCTCTGTGTCCACCACCGAAGTGACACTCATATATTAGCTAGATGAGTGAAAATGTTTGGTGGACGTCTTAAAAATCTCCGTGTATTGAAATACATCATATGGTCATTTTTCAAAATAAAAGTTGATTAATGTTAGATAACGCAACCCATGGAAGAAACATAACACATGTCATATTCTTAGTGGGGATTTAAAACATGGGTGTGTATATTTTTGGTCCATTTATATAGTTGCACAATTTTTAGGTTAACTTTTAAAGAATAAAACTAATTTTGGACTTAAATAACATATAATTATTTAATTTTCCCCCCCTTGTAAGGCTCTGGCTCAGGCGGAGGTCTCTTGGGCCTCTCTCTCAAGTCTAACTCGGATGAATAAATCGATTCTCCTTCGCTTTATATATGAGTAATTATGCGTTTTTATTCGTGTTTGTTTTCCAAACTTCTTGATCGACGAAAATTTCGATTATATGAAGTAGTTTTTAGAGATTACGGTGAGATTTTGAACTGATTTTAAGTTCTTGACTATTTATGTTCATAATGTCATAGATCTTGGAAAAGTTCTTCTTCTTCCAAGTTTTGGAGGTCTCCCACAATGGGCAGTTGTTGGTGAGAAATTTTATTTTAGAATTTTATGAATATCCATAAAATCTTTTATAATATGCTAATATAATAGCCTTATCTTGTATATTATGCATAGGTGACACATTCCCTCTAGGCTGCGCATTCGATGAGTCCATTATTCATTACAAGGTACGTATGTCTAACTAATACACACACCAATGAATGAAATTACGATAGTTTTTTTTTTTCAAATTGCTCTATTATTACTCAAAAATTTAATGATAAATCCGCCTAAGTTATAACAAACAGCAAAATTAGAAGCAGAAATGCATAAATCTGGAGTTTTCTATGCTACATCTGAAGTAGTTATCCTCGTATAATGTGGTTCAATTTTAGTCATTCGATCATCAGCGTAATGTCAACTTCTATTAATACGTGAAAGATACACATGTTTTAATAATATTAAGATATATGAATAATTACTCCTCGTCGAACGCAAAATAAATTTATGCAAATATAACCTATAATAAATTTACCAAAATGGCTTTGCAGTTCTTTAAAGACAACCCTGATCACAAAAATATTGCTTACAACACTAAGTTTGGAATTTATTCCAAAGGATGTGGACTAGACTNTTTTTAAAAAAAAAAAAAATTCGTTTTAGTCTATGTTATACATACGTGTCTTCATGTTTCAGGTCGCTAAGGAAAACAAAACCACCTTACCATCTGCTGCATTATTTGTTATCAGATATCATTCATTTTATTGTAAGTATTAATACATTGTTGAGGTGCAATAATTGTCTATGTTAGGTAGAGCGATCGAATCATGGTGCTTGGGTTGCTATGCAGTTTAAAAGATTTGAATTGCACAGTTATCACCAGCTATAACTTTTAGTAAAGCGGCAAGCGCTCGGTCCTACATACGTGTGTTTATACTTAATGTTTGCATATTACTTAATTTTAATAATTGTGTGTCAATATGGTAATTAAGCATTGCATGGGTCGGGAGCGTATGGACACCTAATGAATGAAGAGGATTTTGAAAACCTAAAATGGCTCCAAATATTCAAGTAAGCCTTATTTTTGTTTTATGGGTTTTATTTATTATAATTTATTGTGAATTCAAACTAACGATATATATTTTGGATGTGAATAAATAAATAAATTGTGGAAGCAAATATGATCTTTATAGCAAAAGCAACGTGAATATTGATGTGGAGAAAGTTAAGCCATACTACATCTCCCTCATTCAGAAGGTGAATTTTCATTTTATTTATAAATTTTTATTATATAATACACATTTTCTTGATTATATTTGTTTTGATTAATTTAATAAAACGTGGATTTTTATTATTTATTTTTGCCTCTGATACAGTATTTCCCATCAAAGCTCAAGTGGTGAAAAATCATTCAACCTTTGCATGGCTGGTTTAGAGAATATTTGTGTTTTCTTTTGAAGATTAATCTTTTTTTGTTTTTAATAATGAATGATATTGTATCATTCTCTCTTGAATGAGTTCCGAGAAAATAAATGCACACCGACTTTTATTGGTTTTTTTTTCCCATCCGAAAATTAATTATTATGTTAGTATTGTCATTCCCTCGAACCGAGATGATTGATATCGACGTTGCTCTCAAATATGCATTCGAAAACAACAAACTTCGGAAGTCGCGGATTTCAGGAACTCGAAAACCAGTCTTTCATCCATAACACTGAAGTTACATTGTTTTTACAGATTCAAAATAATAACAGAAGTCTAGCAAAACTCATGTCAGATAATGACAAATAATGAACACTAATTGGGAGGCTATTGAAATAGTATGAGCTACTGAATTTTCGACTGTTGAAAATGTAAGTTGCTGCACAATACTTGCAGCTGCTGAATTTCTGCTACTACTGAATTTTTTCTTCTGAAAAATTATCGGCTATTGAATTTACTAGCTGTTGAAATTGTTAGTCTTGTCGAAAGTTCAAGTTCTCACAAGTACAATGAAAACTAGATCATCCATTTCTCGAGGATGAAACTTTTATTGTCCTTCCTGTCAAGTTTGAATAACGTGTGTATTTGTGTGAGGTTTCAGATTCAAGACTCAATTATAACAATTTTTTTCATCTCAAAAAAACTTATTACAAACATTGAACAAATTACCATGCGCCTAAATCAAATTAAAACCACACATTACATAATTAGCCTGCTCTTATACTCTTATTAGTATTTCTCCTTTGTATTTTTTAAAAAATGATCAAAACAATTATTACAGCACACCCATTTTCTTTTTATATGAAAAGAAAAAGGAAAACATTCTCGTTTACCTTTTTTCTTTAGTGTGAATTGCCCTTTTTTGACCAAGTCATGAACCCTATCCGTCTAAGCTGGGAATTGCCCCCACAACACAATCTGAATTACACTTTTCTTTTTTCTTTTTTTCTTGGTTATTTGTTACCAAATCCAAAATCATAGTGAATCTTATGATTTTTTTTGAGGGATCCAAGGCATTCATTGTTTTTTGTGAAAGCAAAAAAGTTTTCATAACATCACATCACACCCCTAATTACCTCATTTTCATCTGTCTAAAAACAATTTCTCCATCAAATAATATTTAAATTTATTCATTATAATTAAATTTTTAAATTTTTTTGGAAGTCTAAATTTTTATTTCACATTGAATATAGGCAAAAACTTGTGTGAGACGATCTCACGTGTCATATTTTGTGAGACATATCTCTTATTTGGGTCATTCATGAAAAAATATTATTTTTTATGCTAAGAGTATTACTTTTTATTGTGAATATCGGTAGAGTTGACTCGTCTCACAGATAATGATTCGTGAGACCGTCTCACAAGAGACATACTCTTGAATATATATGAGACGAGATAGGACATATTATTTCATAACAAATATTGGTGGGAGGGAGTTTGATGAGATCCGAGGCTTCCATTATTTTGATGCAAAAATGAGTGGCGATGTATTATAGAAAGCAAAAGGCTTTATGAATGCAAGAGAGTGACAATATTTAAAAGGATAATGTATATACCTTTTCTTTTGCTAAAGAAAAGACTGCAAAAAGATCAATATGTGGAAACTTTGTCTCCATTTCAAGTCCCCTAAACTTTTCCAAATTCCATTTTACAATCCTTTTTGGAGATAATTACAACTCCAATCACTATTTTTCTAGGCCTCGTTTAATTTTCCTACATCTTTTTTATATTGTAATTTAAAGACTTAATATCCTTATAGGCAAATGTACATCAAAATCTAGCAAAGAATAACATCTAATCTTGGGAACTATAAGTAGATCATTTATATTATCTACGTGAAATCTGCTCTTAGTGCGTTCGAGTCGATGAAGTATGTGAGCGCTTGTTCAAATGTCATGAGTTTGATTCTTCCTACCAACATATTATAAGACGAGCCTGTTTCACAAGGTTTGCACAATATGTTTTATCTGACTAGCATGGTTTGCTACATACTATTGAAAGATAGTGGTTGCGGGTTTTATCGTCGTAAAAAAAAAATTAAATACACAACATACCATGTATATCTCATGTGTGTGTGCGCGCGCAAACACACACACACACACACACATATATCTACTTATTACATATAAATGTACCACTTCCAATTGTGAATTTCCCTATATGCCCTTCTTATCTAACTTAACAAGTTATATTCTTATATGGGTTAACTTGTAATTTCTTCCCTATATGCCCTTCTTATCTCACTTAACAAGTTATATTCTTATATGGGTTAACTTGTAGTTTCTTTACTTATCTTAAATAACTATACCTAATTACTTAGACTTACATATAAATATACTACTTCTAATAAATATACCACTTCCAATTGTTAATTTCCCTATATGTCCTTCTTGTCTAGCTTAACAAGTTATATTCTTATATGAGTTAACTTGTAATTTCTTTACTTACATATAAATATATCACTTCCAATTGTGAATTTCCCTATATGCCTTTCTTATCTAACTTAACAAGTTATATTCTTATATTGGTTAACTTGTAATTTCTTTACTTATCTTAAATAACTATACCTAATTACTTAGACTTACATATAAATATACCACTTGTAATAAATATACCACTTTCGATTGTGAATTTTCATATATGCCCTTCTTGTCTAGCTTAACAAGTTATATTCTTATATGGGTTAACTTGTAATTTTTTTACTTATCTTAAATAACTATAACTAATTACTTAGACTTACATATAAATATACCAGTTCCAATTGTGAATTTCCCTATATGTCCTTCTTATCTAGCTTAACAAGTTATATTCTTATATGGGTTAACTTGTAATTTCTTTACTAATCTTAAATAATTATAACTAATTACTTAGACTTACATATAAATATATCACTTCCAATCTACTTACATATAAATATACTACTTCCAATTGTGAATTTTCCTATATGCCCTTCTTATCTAGCTTAACAAGTTATATTCTTATATGAGTTAACTTGTAATTTCTTTACTTATCTTAAATAACTATACCTAATTACTTAGACTTACATATAAATATACCACTTCCAATTGTGAATTTTCCTATATGCCCTTCTTCTCTAGCTTAACAATTTATATTCTTATATGGGTTAACTTGTAATTTCTATTGAATTCATTCTTATTTTTTCCTCCTTGTGGTTCTACATGATTTTTTTTTTTCCAAAGTCGGTTGATTCTTGTCACTTTTCACAAAATTTAAAGATTATATATTGGTCTTTAAGGATTTATTTTGATGGTTATTTTGAACTACTCTATCCAAACTATATAATCTATATTTATTTTACTTTTAATCTACTTACATATAAATATATCAATTCCAATTGTGAATTTCTCTATATGCCCTTCTTATCTAGCTTAGCAAATTATATTCTTATATGGGTTAACTTGTAATTTCTTTACTTATCTTAAATAACTATAACTAATTACTTATTATTAATATATGAGCATTAATATTCATTGAAAACATTGAATTCATTCTTATTTTTTCCTCCTTATGATTCTACATGACTTCTTTTTTTTTTTTCCCAAAGTCGGTTGATTCTTGTCACTTTTCACAAAATTTGAAGATTATATCTTGGTATCTAAGGATTTATTTTGATGGTTATTTTGAGATCATCTATCCAGACTATATAGTCTATATTTATTTTACTTTTATTACATTAATTTGTTTGATGATGCATTCGATCTTTTAGTGTTTCATTTTATTTTAGTGATTATCTATTTTCCTCCTATGAGTTTTTTTACTTAATTATTTGATGTTACGTTAGTTTCCTTGATTTAATTATTTTAATAAGTCGTGTCACTTTTCACAAAATTTGAAGATTATATCTTGGTCTCTAATGATTTATTTTGATGTTTATTTTGAACTCTCCTATCCAAACTATATAGTATATATTTATTTTACTTTTATTACATAATTTGTTTAATCTATTGGATCTTTTAGTGTTTCATTTTATTGTAGTGATGATCTATTTTCCTCTTTTATGAGTTTTTTTACTTAATTATTTGATGTTACGTTAGTTTTCTTGATTTAATTAGTTTAATTTATCGATGGTTCGTGTTTTATTACTGTTTCTTTTCCTTCATCTTTTTTACAGTTCAGTTAATCTATCTAATATATTTATCATCTTTCACAAAATTATGAGATTATATTAGTTTCCAAAGATTTATTTTGTAGTTATTTTAAGTTCTCATCTTCCGAATTATATATTAATCTATATTTATCATCTTTTTTACAGTTCAGTTAATCTATATAATATATTTATCATCTTTCACAAAATTATGAGATTATATTAATTTCCAAAGATTTATTTTGTAGTCATTTTAAGTTCTCATCTTCAGAATTATATATTAATCTATATTTATTTTAGTTTTATTATATTAAGAACTTTTAACCTATTGTTTAAATATTACTAATATACAACACCATTTTAACTAAGTCATGATTACTAATAAATAGTATTTATTATTATTATTATTATTATTATTATATATTATTGCAACTCAATGGAGCGTATGTGTGGGTAAATGATTGTCACTATCACCTCCACTCAAAATTTTTCATGATGAAATAGTTGGTATAAAGTGTGGTTAGAATAGTATATCGGTTAACTTTCGGATAAGATCATTTGATTTGTGATCGGGTATAACTCGATTAATATTATGTTAATTTAACTAAATTAATAACGCATTGTAAATTATTTGAGAAAAATATATTTAAGGATTCAGATTGAAAATGATAGTAACCTTATTTCATTATTTGGTTGAATTAACGACAAATATTACAAAATACCTTAATATGATACTTTATTTTATTTTTAACTTATTAAACTATGATATTTAATTAATATATCAAGCTTACACTTTTCTACAAGTTTCATTAAAATCGTGTCAGTAAATGTCATTTTCTTATGATCTTTTTCCAATAAAAATAAATATTGTGTGCATGTAGATTCTATATGCTTTTTTGCAAAACAAAATTATATTTTATTTACAGTATAATTTGATTAGTTTGATTTATTTTAACTTTTTTCATCTAGAGAAAAAGTAATAATAAATTAAAAAGAATGAAAATTATTTTCTACTTTTGAACTAAATTTCTGATATAATCCTTAAAAAAAGTTTAATCAATATAATCCTTATAATAAATGTAAATTATATGGATAGTTTATTATCATTTGTTATATATTATAATTTTACTTATAAATTTTTTAACTGAGTATTACATATACATATTTATTTGAGTGATATTATGTTAAAATGTTGTTTCACTGAAATTATTATTCACTCATATTAATTTATAAATGATTGATCCTGATATAAAATTAATTATCTATAATATGTATTCTAAAAAAACATATAAATTAAATAAAATCCGCAATGGATTAAAAGTTAGCAAAAGCAAAAGTGATATTTAACTTAATAGCAAGTTTAATGGTTTTATTTTAACATTATTATGATAATTTAGTAATTTAAGAGAATTTTATGACCTTTGTCTATGTGTACTCCATTTAAGTACATTTTAGTTTTGATTTTGGTAAAATTCAATATTCTGTTAATTTTATTTTTATTGTTTTTCATTTTGAATGATATTTGGATGAAAAATATTTTTGCTGATTTATCATTTAAGAGAGTTGTCATTATGTCGCAGATTGAAAAATATCATATAAATAAGTGAATATATTTGATTTATTGTCATGATGTATTTTTATGTATTGTGTTTTGATATATTTAGATTGATAAATACTTATAAACATGATGTTATTCAAACGACTTTAAATATTATCTAATTCTCGTGATTATATTTTTCGTTATTAGTCACCCACGTGCGATGCACGTGTACATTCCTAGTGTGTGTATATATATATATATATATATGACTGCGTTTTTGGCTGCCATTGATGACAAAAATAAAATTGCATTGCCCAAAAAAGTACTTACATAATGGGTACTTTAGATCAATATATTAAACCTTAAAAGGCACATTTTTAGTGCCTATCCTTTGGGATATTTCCCATAATAATGATTTCTTGATTATATATAGATCATGCTTTTCTTCTAACGGCTATGTGATCATAATATAACCATTAATTATTTACTTCATACTCACAATTTTTTCAAAAAAAAAAAAACATTCACACACACACATATAAAATTTTTTTGGTGGATAATTTATTTAATTAACATTAATATATTAACTTTTAGTTCAAAAAGGATAGGTTGCATTAGAAAAATAAAATGTATGATATTTCGGACTAAATTTTGTACAAAATCGGACCTAAAATTTATATACCAATCGGTGTGGCAAAATTAACAGCTTAATTAAAGGCAATAGTGCTACAAGTCTTTTGAGATGGAAAAGAAGTTCTTTTGACCACTTTATTTATATATATATACCTCCACCCTTGTGGAAGTTTCAACTTTCATGTTCCTAATCAATATTGGATCGAACATTTTGATATTTGTGAATAAAGATGGATTTACTATCTTTTGAGCTAACAAAATTTATACAAAAAATAAATAAATAAATAAATATTATTTAAATTCACAATTTCTTATTTATAAAAGAACTAACTCTCCTCGTTTAGTTAGATGTACGTCATCATGTTTTTTTTATGACAATAAAACCTGCAGTTGTTAATTTATGATGTACACTGAGTAAACTCTCGTATGTACTAATGCACGCATTACCCTTAAAACTATGCTAACTAGATAGATATATACATATTCTTTTGTTGTCGATGAGATCATTCACTTTTATATAATTCATTCCATGATGGGAGCGAAGCTCGAGATGATCATAGTATCTTCTATCGACAAAGATTGCCACTAATTAAATAATTATTAGGGTTGGATAAAAGTTGCTAAACCAAATTTAAATAGTGTATATATTTGTATTTTCTATTATTGAATGCGTTACTTCATTATTTTTTTAAGAAATTATTTTATTAATATAAAGAAAAATAACCATATATTGACTGGCATGTATGTTCGTGAGACTATTGTGACTATTCTGGATCATTGACACTGGAATAATGTGTAGCAACATGAAGCAGTAAGTCGAGGCAATGATAAGTTTTTTATTCGCGAGACGAAATTGCTCATATAACAGTGTTCTATATTGAGGCAATTGTATCTAAGATACAACGACTTCGAATCAAGAGAATGCATCACAACAACTCTTAATAACAGCGAACGAAATGTACAAAACATTCAAGCACTAAGTGAATGAGAAGGGAATGCAGCAAAGATGCGAGAGAAAGGCCAAGGGATGCATGGGATCAAATGCAGTCTTCTGGACGGACGCACTTCCCAATAAATTTTGTCCAAAAAGATTAATACGGTCAAGAGATCTCACCGAGCCGACCACGCGCGTGTGTGTTTCACCGAAATCCAACTTATCAACGTCTTCCTCCTTCCAAAAACTCATGATGTCCCGTGAGGTCGAAACCCTTAGCTCAAACTTGGAGCTAACAAAGAAGATTATTATTCGCACGTTTTCCAACATGAGACAACTCCCACTTCCTTTCATTCATTACTTACAATTTATCCACCACCTATACATGAGAAGTGAGAAAATGGGTTCTTTAATTAATTGCATGTTTAATATGGATTATAAGCTTTAATTCGTGTCTGATTCTGATTTCTGAATTCAAAAACAAGCTGGTCTCGTGAGTATAGAAGGAAGGAAAATTGAAAAAGAAAAGAAGAAAAGAGTCCCCATCTTTTAGTCCTTTCTATTGTATCAATCATTTGAAATTGCTTTATTCTCTGCTTTTCTTTACTCACAAAAATAATTATATTAATAAATTAATAATAATAATAAATGAATTAATTAATTAAAAACAAAACAACAAAAAAACAAGAAGAAGCTACTCTAACTTCCCAAATTCCTTCAAACACAACACAACACAACACTTCCTTTTCAGGCTTTGGTTACTGTTGATGTTCATTCTCTTTTTTCCTAAGTTGTCACATAATAATGTCTTAATCATGACTCTACCAACATTATTTATGAGCCCAAACAAAATAAAAAAGTCCTATAAAATTCACACATTTGATTTAAAATATTGGACAACATTATNTATCAGCTAGCTACTCTTTTTTTCTTTTTCTTTTTGTACCCATTTTGAGTCCTTTTGTACCAATGAAGTATGCATATTTTATGCACCAAATATTGTTGTTACTTTCTAAAAAAGAGAAAGCAATCTAACTTCTTCAAATTTATCAATCCAGCTTTATCTCCTGTACTGGTAAAAGATGCAAGACAACTTAGCTTTGTTTCACATGCATTCACCTTTAATACAAATTTTCTTTAAAATAACTTTAGCATGCAAAACTAACAGCAACAAGGAAAGCACAAACACACTTCACACTTTGATCTCTTATTAAAACTCCAACTTCCCATGCACATACCCAAGATTACACAAACTTATGAAAGTACTCAGGAAACCCCATAACCTACCTAGTCTTTCTATCATCAAGAAAGTAGCACAACATCCTTAGAAACGAACCCGGCGCTTTCGAATATATCTTGAGAACTCCAAATCTTGAAACAACCATGAGAAGTGGAGGATACACACTTCAGCAATCTCTAAGTCCCGAATCAGCAGCCATTGTTAAGCAAGCGATAAATTTTGCTCGAAGGAGGGGACATGCACAAGTTACTCCTCTTCATGTGGCAAGTACTATGCTTGCCTCATCCACATGTTTGCTTAAAAGGGCTTGCCTGAAAACCAATTCCCATCCACTCCAGTGTAGGGCACTTGAACTTTGCTTCAATGTTGCTCTAAATCGGCTTCCTGCCGCTGTTTCCATCCCTCTTTCAAACCCTCACTCTCATTTTCCGTCTCTCTCTAACGCCCTTATCGCAGCGTTTAAACGAGCTCAAGCACACCAACGTCGTGGCTCGATTGAAAACCAGCAGCAGCAGCCGATTTTAGCACTCAAAATCGAGATTGAACAGCTGATCATTTCGATTTTAGATGATCCTAGCATTAGTCGAGTCATGAGGGAAGCTGGATTTTCAAGCACGCAAGTGAAAATCAATGTGGAACAATCTGTTTCCTTGGAGATTTGTAGGTCTAAGAGTCCAGTTTTAAGTTGTCCCTCCAAAGAAATTACCAAATCCTTGGTTCTTGGAAACAGTCTCTCTCTCGGCAGAACCGAGAATTTAGTCAAGAATGATGATGTGATGAGTGTTTTTGAGGCATTGATGAACAAGAAAAGAAGAAACACTGTCATTGTTAGTGAGTGTTCATCTACTGCGGAGAGGATTGTTCGGAAAGTGATCGATAAGTTCGACAGGAGAGACGTTCCTAGTGTCATGAAGTCCGTGCAATTCATAAGTGTCCCACTTTTTACGCTACAAAACATCTCGAAACAAGAGTTTGAAGTGAAGCTTGGAGAGCTGAGGTCCATTGTAAAAGCTTATGCAAATAGTGGGGCGGTTTTGTACTTGGGAAATCTTGATTGGGTTTCTGAGTTTTGGTGTAAGCATAGAGAGCAAAGAAAAGGCTTTTACTCATGCCCTGTGGAGTATATGATGATGGAACTCAGCAGATTAATCAATGGAGTTGGAGAAAACAGAAGAATATGGCTTATGGGAGTTGCTAACTTTAAAACTTATGCAAAATGCAAAAGTGGTCACCCTTCTTTAGAGACACTTTGGAGCCTTTATCCTCTTACAATCCAAGATAATAGCAGCTTGGCGCTTAGTTTGAGCCTCGATGGGTAATTTTTTTTGCATTTTTCTTATCTTTTACAATGGGTTGTTGGAATCTGGATAATGATACAGGATGATTGTTTTATGTGACTTTTATTTCATTTGATGCAGTGAAACGTATGATCGGTTCAGCAAAGAGGCAGTTGATGATTCCAAGTGGCTATTTCAAAAGGCCGGAGTCAAGAAACATCTGGTTTGCTGTTCAGACTGCTCAGCAAACTTCGAGAGAGAAGCTCGAGGTATAACGAGCTCGAAACAAGAGTTCAGCGCTGTTTCTTGCAGCTCAAACTTGCCTTCATGGCTCCGGCAGTACAAAAATGAGAACACGGAACAACTTAGCAATGATCAGGTAAACTTAGTTCTTTCGAGTTTGAATAAAAAAATATTTGTAATTAATGAAATGTGCATATAGGTATCTCATATTTTTCTTGTTATACTTTATGGTTTTCAGGAATGTGAAAAAATCAAAGATCTTTGCAAGAAATGGAACTCAATCTGCACATCTGTTCATAAAAAGCCGCATTTTCTTGAAAAAGTAGTTTTCGAGTTACCTTCACGATCTCCTTCGACCTCTATATCTTCAAATGATCAGAACAAATCTAAGCTTCAAAAAAGCCTTCTAGATTGGCCGCTAATCTTTGAGCCAAACAATACACCTATTGAGCCCCAAATCTTTCTACACGATAACGAAACCGAAGTTTCTAAACCATGTTTTAAGAACTACTTAACAGAAACAAAACCGGACCTCTTATCTAACCCGAATTCTAGTCCTAATTCGGCTTCCTCTAGTGAAACAAGTGGAGATATGGAGCTAACACACAGATTTAAAGAGTTTAACTCGGAGAACATAAAAATGCTTTGCAAAACTTTAGGAAAGAATGCTCCGTGGCAGAGAGAGATAATTCCTGAGATAGCAAATACCGTCTTAAAGTGCCGGTCCGGGATGATGAAAAGCAAGAAAAACATGATCAAGAACAGAGAAAACAGAGAAGAAAGTTGGCTTCTTTTCTTAGGAGTTGATTCTGATGGAAAAGAAACAGTTGCCAGAGAACTTGCCAGGACCATATTCGGTTCATACGACAGTTTCAACCCGATATATCTCAGTAGTTTCTCGTCAACCATAGCCGATTCAACTGAGGAAGTAAGCAACAACAAAAGGGCAAGAAATGAGCACGGTGGAAGCCCGTTCGAGAGATTCTTGGAAGGCGTTCGGGAGAATCCCAGCCAGGTATTTTTCTTGGAAGATTTCGATCAAATGGATCACCTTTCTCTCAAGCGCTTCAAAAGGGCGATCAAGGACGGGACATTTACACTATCAGACAGTGAAGAAGAAGTTGTTTTCAAGGATGCCATTGTCATTTTCAGTTGTGAAAGCTTTAGTTCTGCATCAAGAGCTTGTTCTCCTCCAATCAAAGAAAGGTATATTCATGAGAAAAAGATAGAGGAAGAATGTGGCTTGCTTGATCTGAATATTGCAACAGAAGAGTACAATCAAGGTGAGTATCATTCAGTGTCTGATAATGGGATTTTAGAGCTAGTGGATGAGCAGTTTGTGTTCAAGATTCAGGTGCTTTAGTTGTAAGAAAACCGAAAAAGTGCAAAATCTTTGTTTTGTTTTATATGTTTTGTACTTCAGACTAGTTCTCGATCTTTGATACACGGGGTGATGGTATACTTCTGAAACATTTCAGGTTGTAAGTTTTATTACCGGATCTTAGTCTAACCTTATACACAATTGTTCCCCTGTTTTTTTTTTTCCTTTCATGCGTTATACAGTTTTACAAACTAATATATAATATTGTCGATTTTCGAGTAAGTATTTCGTGAGACGGATCGACCCTACCTATATTGTAACATATATTTATAATAAAAAATAATATTTTCATAGATGATCAAAAATAAAAAAAATATGTCTCACAAAATTAAACTGTGATATCATCTCACAATAATTTTTGTGTTTGACGTAATTCAAACCTACTTAAGCTCATAATAGATATATTTTTTAATAAAAACAAATTGTTTTCTACTCCTAATCTAAATGAATTTTAGTTTTAAGTATTGACCCAAATCCAATTGAATTATTACTTTTTATAGGTAAAATCGAATTATTATTTTTATATTCTATAAATTTTATTCGTACATTAACTTTTCAAAAAAATTAGCTCCTCCCTTAATCAATTTCTGGCTCTGTTTAAATTAGTAAATATTGGACGAATATTTCGATTTTATTTTGACATGATGGAAAGTTTATTTTTTTACATTTAAAATAAATTAAAGAATTCATAATTATAATAAATACTAGTAATATTTTATAGAGAAAAATTAATTTCAACAATCTTTTAGTTGACTAAACTCTTATTCAAACCATTAAAGCATATTTTTACAATAATTTTAATGTAAATTTATTCTTTTACTTATATAATTAAATTATTAATAATCTTATTATATAATTGAGCTTTGTAAATAAATGAATAAAAATAAAAATAGTATAAATACGAGGAATTTTATCAAAGAGGAATTTTATCAAAGAGGCATTTCACAATTCTATTAATCGGAGCCGCTGTATAGGTTAGCGGCGGCGGTTGCTATTGCAAAGAAAAAGGAACTCTTTCAAACTCGTTCACAAATTAAACTTCCCATCTCAGGTGAGTCAGCTACATCTCGGCGGTTGATGTGCTTGGATGATTTTTCTGCTTAAACATGTTTGGCTTAATACGAATCACTGTGTTTTTCATCGCTTTTCTATTTATTTTAGTGTATCCTTTGGTTTGAATTGATGTTAAGTTTGAATCTTTTCAGCCCTTTTCTGATGGGTCTGAATTTAGAATTTTCTTATGTGCTTATATCGGGATTTCTAGGTTTTTGTTTTCGATTTGTTTTTGACTCTCGGGCCCGCCCTATTTCATGTGTATTCAAGAGATTGATGAGGAGGGTATGGATGAACGTGGTAAAATGACAAGGCCCGTTCAGTGAGTTGATCAAGGTGTTGAGGTTTTTTCTGGTGAAACTTATAATTTTGGAATTGTTATTCATAAGTTTTCTTCTTCTTCTTTTTTGGTCATTTTATGGTTCCAGGGGAAAATTATAGTAAAATTGTTAGTTGCCTGACTCCTTTGTTGGATAAGATTTTGTTTTCCTTTCACGCAACATGGTAAGGGAGTCGTGAAGGCAGAAAGCACACGATGAATCCTTTATGTGTTACAACGTAGTAACACTTGCATTCTGACATACATATGTGTGAATTTTGTGTGAATGTGTGTGCGCGTGCACACATACATAAGGGCAGGGCCTGATCCAGGGATTCTGGGAAAGGGGTCCAAAATAGGATACGGGAGCCTCTCTATAGAATTTGGGGGAGTGACTCTGTTATTAGGGGCACAAAAATTGAAACAATGAACATCCGAAATTTAAAGTTTTATTTATTTGTTGGTGGATCGCATCTTCGTTGGGTTGCCAATGTGTAAAAGTGTATTATGGAAAGTTCCCATGCGCGTACAGCACCACCCTCATACGGGCATGCACACAGGTTTTTGAAGGTAAGATTGCCCATATCGATTATATGCAAGGGTCTCGAACTCTTCATCCTGTCATGTCAATTCATGCCCACCATAAAATAGAGGGCCCCAGGGAAAAGTATGTGAATTGTGGAAAACAGTCCATCACATCAATTTGCAGCGTTAAAAGAGTCGCTTGTTAACTTTATTTTTCCTGGTATTGTTCCTAGCTTTTCATGCTTTAAGATGTGCATCATGAATTGTTGCATTGTTAAATGTTTGTTTGGAAATATGGCGGAGGAAACGCTTCTCTTGTCCGAAGGTTGAAACACAATTCTCTATATCGTGATATAATATTTCCTTCTTGGTGACATTTATTTGCCTTTTCCTTTTAGCATTTCTAATTTTTGGGCCTTTTACTCCTTTTCTCTTTAATGATTTAATCTCTATATACATTATTTTTTCATTTGTTCTTTTTTAAGGTTGTTTGCGGCTGACAAGACAATTCACCATGACTGATGGTCAAGAAAATGATAAGAATATCGAAATATGGAAAATAAAGAAACTGATCAAGGCTTTGGAGTCTGCTAGAGGAAATGGTACTAGCATGATATCCCTTATCATTCCCCCTGGTGATCAAGTTTCCCGGATCACGAAAATGCTGGCTGAAGAATATGGTACTGCTTCAAATATTAAAAGCAGGGTGAATCGTCAATCTGTTTTAGGTGCTATCACATCTGCGCAGCAGAGGCTTAAGTTGTACAACAAAGTACCCCCGAATGGGCTAGTTCTTTACACTGGAACTGTTGTCACTGATGATGGAAAAGAAAAAAAGGTCACCTTTGACTTTATGCCTTTCAAGCCCATAAACGCTTCTTTGTACCTTTGTGACAATAAATTTCACACGGAACCTCTGGCTCAGCTCTTAGAATCTGATGAGAAGTTTGGGTTTATTGTCATGGATGGCAATGGTACCCTTTTCGGGACCTTAAGTGGTAATACTCGCGAAGTGCTTCACAAGTTCACGGTTGATCTTCCCAAAAAACACGGAAGAGGTGGGCAATCAGCTCTTCGATTTGCTCGTCTTCGAATGGAAAAGCGCCATAATTATGTTCGGAAGACCGCTGAGCTTGCAACTCAATTCTTTATTAATCCTACTACCAGTCAGCCAAATGTATCAGGGCTAATACTTGCCGGTTCTGCTGATTTTAAAACTGAGCTGAGTCAATCTGACATGTTTGATCCTCGTCTGCAAGCCAAGATACTTAATGTGGCGGATGTGTCATATGGAGGGGAAAATGGATTCAATCAGGCCATTGAATTATCTGCTGAGATTCTATCCAACGTGAAGTTTATACAAGAGAAGCGTTTGATAGGGAAATTTTTTGAAGAAATCAGTCAAGACACTGGAAAATATGTTTTTGGTGTGGATGACACTATAAAAGCTTTAGAAATGGGAGCCGTTGAAACTTTAATTGTATGGGAAAACTTAGATGTAAATCGTTATGTTTTCAAAAACAGCGTGACCAATGAGACTATCATTAAATACTTGACCAAGGATCAAGAGACTGACCAGAACAACTTCAAGGATTCGGTTACTTCTGCCGAATTGGAGGTTCAAGACAAAATGCCATTACTCGAATGGTTTGCCAATGAATACAAAAACTTTGGCTGCGCGCTTGAGTTTGTCACGAATAGATCTCAAGAAGGATCCCAGTTTTGCCGAGGATTCGGTGGCATTGGTGGAATTCTTCGCTACCAACTTGATATGCGAACCTTTGACGAGCCATCTGATGAAGGAGAAATTTATGAGGATTCGGATTAGGATGAGTCAGTGAGCCCTTCCTGGCTTTTGATTGACCTTCAAGTTAGTGTAGCTTGGAGCCGCTTTTGAGTTTCCTGGTATATCATTACATGAATTTAAATTTCTTTTTGATTTTTGAAATTTCTGTCATAATTACTGGTTCTTTGAGTGGTCTAGCGGGACTTGTTGTTTAATATTATGTTTATGAACTCCAGCTGTTTGTTCCTGCTCTACTAGTAGCAAATGTGAGATCTGGGTTATTACTTGAACCAAAGTTTATGATTTGACGAATATAAGCGGGACACACATGATAAGTGGAACTTTTATGATTTGTTGGCCCACTTTTTTATTTGTTTTTTATTTCTTTCTATAAATTATGCTATGTGAATACCCAAACACAACACGATGTTAGTTTGGTGGAAATCCATAAATGAGATAAACACTAAATAGTAAAACTTATTGATTTGTGCTCAGTATATCGTGCAACTCCTTGAGGGTTGAACTTCACTGTGGTAGTCTCGCTTGCTAGCGCGTCATTACATACGAGGATATTGCCCTGAGATGTTAAAACTTGAAATTTTATTTCATCGAGTTGTGCCCTATACCTATGCCGCATCCCTCTCTCAAATCATGAGTCTTTATCTGACATCCTTTCGTGTTCAAGAAACAACAATAGCTCCTTTGTGCTTTGTGCCTACTGCTGGTATAAAATGTAAGATAATGAGAAGAAAGTAGTAAACTTGATGGGATGATTGGTGCTATAGATATGATACATAACATGATTCATCCATATTCGATTACTCTGTTAGTACAATTTGATCATTGTCCGGATGAGAAATACACGTGGAGAATGTATGGTAATAACTCAACATCCGGGCACAATCTTATGTTGTTTGGACAAATGTATATAAACTTCTGATAGAAAATTGCTGTGTTGTCTTTGTCAAATATATGTACACTTCAATTCTTCTTCTTCTTCTTCTTCTTCTTCTTCTTCTTCAACAAATATCGGTTTTGGCTTTCTCGAGTAAAACTCGATCACTTGATATCTTTGGATTGCGTGAGATCTTCATATTTTATGGATAGTCATTCAATG
This sequence comes from Primulina huaijiensis, assembly GCF_012295235.1. Taxonomy (NCBI): domain Eukaryota; kingdom Viridiplantae; phylum Streptophyta; class Magnoliopsida; order Lamiales; family Gesneriaceae; genus Primulina; species Primulina huaijiensis. The sequence continues at coordinate 19,495,045 of NC_133313.1, forward strand.
TTTTGGAGGAATCGAGATTTTGACCACAGTACAGTGGATGAGTTTTTACAGACAGTGGTGTTATTACACTTGCATCTGGATTGATAGCCCCTGCACGAAGCCTAATTAATGATTAAAATTAATAAGCATAAATTTTTGATTAATTATTTAAAATTATAGATATAATATAATGAATATATTTAAATTTTAAATATTGTTACACTACAAAAAAAGGGGGCTGTTAGACGACGGTTTTAGCGACGGTTTGGTGGCCCGTAACAGGAGGTCGCGTCGCCTTCTATTACGACGGTTTCTCAATAATCGTCGTCAAATTAGCGACGGTTTTGTTGAAAAATAATGTCGCTAATTTAGCGATGGTTACATACAAACCATCGCTAATTTAATGAAGTGACTGTTTTTAATCAACTTAACTTAATTATCTAGTAAAAAAAAACTCACGCATGATTTACAAAATAAATAATCTACTACGCTAAAATTCATAAATAAAATACTACGCAAAAATTAAAATTAAATATTAAATTTTCTGTAAAGAAAACGCTTTAAAAATCTAACGTGCGCGAAGATATGCAGATCCACGTAATGCTGGAAGATCACACCGACGATCAAATCTACGAAGGGCCCCAGACTCTTGTATCGAGGATAGATTAGAACTCTTGATCCGTCTGGATGTTTTCGGCTGCTATCTTTTGCAAGCAAACCTTGTCTTAATTTTGGAAGTTTATTATGCCTGATTAATATGGACAAATCATGACTAGGATACATACCTAATTGAGTGTTACAGCAGCTTTGGTAAGTCTTGATTACACATTTTTAGAAGCTTTTTATATGCCCAGAAGTCTTTATTTCTGCGTTTTCTTCTGTCACTAATTTATTTTTCTTGTATCATCAATTAGAGTAGGGTTGCATGTTTTCCATATCGATTATATCTCTTCAATCATTCAATGTATAATGTATTGTATGATATTAAATCCGTTTATTGAAAGTACATGTAATTTTTTTCATGTTTTGGTTCTTGTTTTTGCTCGCTATATTCTTTTCGAGGTCACTTGAAAAACGAAGGTATTAGAGAGTAAAAAAATATTTTTAATTAAAAACAGACACGTGCATATGTATATGTTTGGGAATAATAATCAGATTTTTTTTANATATATATATATATACACACACTAACATCTTTTGGCATGCATAAAAAAAAAACAAAAATTGTAAACAATTTTAAAATTAATCAAAATGAATACACACACACACAAAATAAATGAGTCCATTATAACATCAAACAATTGGTGCTAGTTTTACTATGAAAAATGATGATAAATCGCAATATCTTCCCTAAACTAATAGAGTATGAAGAGAAACTTCAGACGAACACAATAATAATCAAACTAATAACCTTACTGAAGATGCAATAGCAAAAAACTCCTCCTCTCCAACTTTCGTCCGCACTCCATCAATCATCAGATGCCCTTTAACACCTTCTAGACTAATATGGCCCCCATTGTATGATTCACAATCTGGCTCAGTCTTCTTCACTTTCTTAATAGAATTCTCATCCAAGTCTTGGATGGCGAACTCAACTTTTCTCTTGTTGCATTGCTTCAGTTCCCTAAACTCTTTGTTCTTGGATAATTTTACTACTTCCGAGCTTTCATTGGTGCAGTCAAAGAACGGAAGACGGCCCGAAAAACCTGTTGTACAAGGAAGCATGCCAATGGGACAGGGTTTCCACGATTTGACCACACCTCGACAGCTCTTTGGTCTCGAGTTGGATTCTTTTGGTTCTATAGCCTTGCCATTGATTCGAGACTGTCTGATCAACTCAAATTTCTCTTGAGCGCGAAGGAGAGAATCTTCTAGTTGAGAAAGAGGGATGACCTCACCTGGAGGATTAGAGTTAGATTCCAAATCTGATGGTCCAAGTAAAGAAAGTTTCTTAAGTTTATGGAGAAAAGAGAAGTCGCCGATCAGACGTGCGATAATTAAGGCAGATCCCATTAGTTGCTTGTTTTCAGGAAAGGATATCAAAAGACATCTATGGAGAAGTCCAGTTAAAGATGCTTTGCGTTTCACAGCCAGAAAACCTTGGTTTTCTGAAGATTCTTCAAGACTACCAGTAGTTAAGATCTTCAAATGTGGAACAAGCGACTCAAACAAACACAAAAATAACTCAAATCCGTGAGCTTTGAGTGAATTCTCTAGAAGCCGGTGTTCCCCTGATGAAGATTCACAAGATCATTAAACCACGGATGAAAATACAAGATGGGTTCTTCGAACTAATTGTACAAAGACAGCCAGTAAGATTACATGCATAATAGAACTCTTAGTGGATACATAAACAACCATGGATGATATTCCAACATTACATGCCCTACAGACACGCGAGAATAAGGTGAAAAACAATTGTTTAGTTACCTTCCATCTTTTCAAGAATGGTGTCAGCAAGCGTTACAAGAAATTCTGGTTCTCTTCTGGATAATTTCAAGACAATAGATTTCCAGTCATCATATGCAGTTTGCTTATTTTCAGTACTCTGTTCAATTTGTGAATATTCCGAGTGCTTTTTTAAATTGGACAATTCTAATGCACTAAGCAAGAACTCCAACAGAACATGTGCCACTTGAGGAGAAAATGAAGAATATAAAAGCAGAACTTTCTTCAGTAGTTTGGAATGCCGGTTTTTCATTTTGCTAAGTTGGCTCTTATAACCTGAAATGTTAGAGCATTTCCCCCACACAGATTAGGGCCCTTGCGAAAATAAGATAATATTAAGCTGCACAATGCAAAATCCCAATAAACTAAGCAATAAATGGTAAGTTAAACTTGTTTTTATACATTCAAAAGTTTTTCATAAATACAAAATAAAAATCATACGCTCAGGTTCAGCAAATTTAGAATATGATTGCTTTCCGACAGCAAGAAAAAGAAATTTATTTTGTGCTTTGTTATACAGTACACCATAACCTAATGTGGCATAACCACTATATTATTCATTATACACATGGGTGCCATATAAATTTCAAGTAAAATCCATACGTATTAGGTAACACATCAATCTACGCTACACCTGATGCTTTTCAACAGCAATAGACTTATCCTATCATGTGAATATGATGTTCAAGACAAATTGGTATGAGAATAATTGAAATAAAAGTATCCATAAAATCCCACTTCACTCATCCAAATACACCTCGGTAACTATTAGCTATGGAATATATGCCACTGATTTGTCACTTTGCACTAATTTGGCATTCATCCATCATTTAGAAGAAAAATTTATTTTTTAAAACCATCAATTTCAAATCTTTAAGCAATAAATGAATTTTATTTCCTGTTATAAATTATAATACTTCGTATCAAGTTCGAACCAAAACTATAAACTATCTAAATTCTTATAAATTCATAAAATCCATGCGACCTAGGTGAATCTTGAGAGGCTGCATAATTTGATTTTCATGGGGAGAAAGATGTATTGTACATACACAGGCTGGTAAAAACAATTAACTAACTATGTTCCGGTCATAAATGAAGTAATTATGACGCAAATTCATCAGGACTCAACTAAATAAAGATAAAAAAAAATTCAACTCACATTTTCCCTTCAGACTTGAATTACTAGCTCGTACAGCTATTTTTGCTTTACGACAGAAAGTAACTTTCTGTAGTCGATGCTTAATTTTTTTCTCGAGATTTTCCTTCTGAATGTTTTGATTAGGAATGACCTTTTCTTGAGGTTCCCAATAATATGATATTAACCAATCTTTTGCCTGCAAGTTAAATAACAGATCCAAAAGCATCCATATCTCAAAAACATACAGCAATAGCCATTTGAAGATACAATTACACTATATAAAACTCAAAGATCACATTATAAGCTGGTATAGAAACTTCAACAGATAAGAACATAGATGTTCAATTGTTTTTCAGGGAATAGATAAATGGCAAGATTAAAATGTTTCCCCAAAGTTATTTCTGTAACCATTCCAAGGTAACATGTCCACCGGCCTCCATAGCAAACAGATCAAGGTTTCTGAAGAAAAGGAATAAGGTGTGTTTGAGACATTAAAAGCAGGGACATGAAGAATGATCAATGCAATATATGTTAGAATGGGAAATCTACAACATATAGAACTCCCCTTAGTCATTTAGAAAGCTAGCTAGATTAACCTTTTTATCAACAAAATTTTAAATAATCCCATACAATATTTCCTCACAAATGTGGGATATGTTTGGAAAACGAAACAGAAAATATATGAAGTTGTCCAAAAATTTTCCATGAATTATTTTCCTAAAACTATTTTGCGGAAAAAACAAAAAACAGATCCAAACATAGCCAATGTTTTCAAGGAAAAGCCAAAATCACAACAAATTTATGCAGAAAACAATCGAGAAATAAAGAGAAACTTAAAACATAATATCCGATAACAAGCTATTAGTCATTAGTTAGAATCAAAACTAACCTTTTCTGAGGCACAACGGAGAAGTCGGAGAGAAGGGAGATCACGATGAGAACCTTCTACAAGTATCCCGATATCACAAACAGATCATAGGTAAGAGAACAAACACAAACGTGTTGACATATGAAATAACTGTTGAGATAATTTAAAAGAAGACAAAACTAAAATTCAACCAAAAATATATTAAGGGGTTACTCACCATGACGAATGTCGATCAGCATTCGTGGGATGCCAATGGCATTAGCTGCTTCACCAATTGAAATTTCATTCTTTATCCGTGTTTTCTCAATTATGCCATTGACGAGCCTTTAGAAATCCGAAAAAACAAAAAGAACCAAAGAAAATAACATTAAACATATTCTCAAACTTAAAGATCAAAATGTTGAAAACAGAAAATAGAATAGCTACCTCATAATTGCCATGCAATATTGCATGGACAACGCTTCCTCTGACTGCTGAGCACTTTCATTCAAGTCATGTCTGTGATTAAAACACAGAAACAAAACTATAGAGAGAAAAGTAGAAAGTAATGTACCACGTACACTATCAAATTAAGATTCCTTCAGCAACCTATCAACTGGATTTAAAACATGCATTAAGGTAATCGAGTAGAATGCTTGTTATACTTATCGTGTCATGCGTAACTTCATTTGAAATAAGTGATAATTTAAATAATGGACACATATTTTTCTAAATATTAAAGAAGTATTCTCTAGCTGAAATTCTACAAGGCACTAACATATGAATTCAAAAAAATCAACTTTGTTGAATTTCATCATTAAAATTTTTACTAGATAAAAACAAACGAACCAAAAGGCCTTCGAAACTAGCATATTATATTGCTGATTTTACTTACTGAGAGGCATAACAGTTTCACCAAACAAATGAAGGTAAAAAAAAAAAGGATCGGTTTCAATGGGTCCACGAAAAACTAACAAGCATCGAGAAGCCTATTTTTTTCCGAATTCCACAAAACTAGACAAAAAGTCATACACACTATCACAGATTAATCATATCCAACTCGAAAGATGCTTCTTTTATAATGTGTAAAAAAACAAGGATTACCTTAAGGACGGATCTTGCTGCTGAGTTTTAATAATCGAAGCTGTAACTTCAACCGCCACAGGAATGCAGCTCCTACTCTGCCACGTCCGTATCTAAAAAAACTCAAAAAAAAAAAAAAACGATGTTTATTCAATCGTATAGACATAAAGTAAATGCTAAATTAATTATTGCATAAAGTACTTACTCTTTGAAGGGCAGAGGCAACTAAATCTGGAGAAGATGAGAAAAGAGATCTTCTGACGAACCGCCAGTCATCCCAGCTTAACCAACTCACAGTTTTGAAGTCGTCGGATTCGTGTGTTAGGCTTTCGTTATAAGCAAACAGTGTGTTATCCATAGCTTATTACTCTTCCCTTTCTTTCCCTGGGCCTCACCAGTAAAAGAAGTGGAACAGAATAAAACTGGCAGAAGAAAATCCCAAAAGCGTATCGGAAGCGAAGGGGCCGAACAGTGGCGGCGACGAGTAGAGTTTGGGTGGTGATTGAGCCAATATATTCTAAAATAATAAAAGTATCCCACAATTTTTTCACTTACTAATTAATTTTTTAAAAAAAATTTAAGTTTTTTTAGTATATTCAAAGTTATTAAAAAAAATGAAAATATTTTCTTATTTTAAAAATGATTATCTTCGATAATATATACAAATATCAAACTCTAGCAAATATTTTAATTAAACAAATACAAATACATCCTTCTTATATCATCATTTCATAAAACATAATGAAAGTTTATTGTAGAAAATTTATAAAATATAATTCGATTATGACCATCATATCTAATCATTTCACTTTCTTAGATTTTTAAAACTATAAAATATTTATCTATATCTATATTTTATTAATTAATAAATATACTAAGCGATGATTTTGACAAAACCGTCGATATATTAAGCGACGGTTTTTGAAAAAATCGTAGCTTAATGAAAGGACTGTTTTTAATCAACTTAACTTAATTATCTAGTAAAAAAAACTCACCCATTATTTACAAAATAAATAATCTATTACGCTAAAATTCATAAATAAAATACTACGCAAAAATTAAAATTAAATATTAAATTTTCTGTAAAGAAAACGCTTTAAAAACCTGACGTGCGCGAAGATGTGCAGATCCACGTAACGCTGGAAGGTCACACCGATGAGCAAATCTACGAAATTAATACGAAAAAATGTTAGTACAAAGTAAAAAAATCGAAACTGAAAAAAAATTGATTCGCTACTACCAGATAAGAAAGGCGAAAATCGCTGAAGAAAATGTTCGCGAAACTGGGTATATATACAGAATCATAGCCTCGGTTTTTAAAATAGCGACGGTTTTAAGTTATACCGTCGCCAATAGCAACGGTTTCTGATAAAACCGTTGCTATTGGCGACGGTTTGGAATTAAACCGTCGCCAAAAGCGACAGATTTTGTAAACCGTCGCCGATCTAGAATCGGCGACGGGTTATGCAAAACCGTCGCGTGTGGCGATTAAGACTGTCGCTAATAGCGACGGTCTATAAACCGTTGCCGAATTTTGCGAAGGTCCGTCGCACATCGCCTAGGACGAACTTAAATATAAACATCGCCAACAGCGAAAGTCAAAAAACCCGTCACACAAAATGAAGACGGATTAATTCAAACAGTCGCAATATTAACTATGATTTTTCATAAACCGTCCTTTAATTTAGTAGGCGATGGTTTTTGATAAACCGTCGCTTTATCCTATAACCGTCGCTAATCCAACCGTTTTTTTGTAGTGTTATGTCAAAATATCATTTGAGATAGTGTTTAAATTAGGTTAACGTTAAATTGATTTTGTTAATTTGATTGCGTAGAAATGTTGCTAATGAAAAGATATTTAAACATGAAGTGGTTTGATAACACAAAATAAATTAAGAATATCAACTCTTTTTAAAAACAATTGTCACAATTTTCGTAATTCATTATATAAATAAATTTTTATTAAAATTTTTAATTATTTTTGAGGATAAATTAAAATATTTATATTAAAAAAATTCTAATTAAGATACACACAATAATAATAGCAATTTATTTACAGTCAATATTTAAAAAATTTACGACATTCTTTTAAAAAGTTGAAATATATAATATAACATTAAAAGAAATTATATTTTATTTAATATATAGAAAGTAGTGAGATTAAACATATAAAATATACAAAACTATAATCGAAAGTAAATGAAATGATATAATAAATGCAAACACTTAAATTTAGTTTATATTTTCAAGGGGTACAAATTTGAATTTTTTTTAAAAAAAATGAAAAGACTTCGAATTTAATTACGTATTTATTTCTTATATGTTTTAAAATATTTAATGATGCATTAATATTATTTTTTGCGAGAACTTTTCAAAATTAAAAATGCTAATTAAATATGGTAGTTCAGCAACTTGGAAATAATTTGCTCCATATGTTTCAAAAGGACCATCCATGCAATAGAAACATCCAGTCGGTTCAAATTTTCCTACAGCTAGCTATAATTTGTCCACCATATTTAGGTAGTGATTCCTATCTCTTTCATAAATTTGTGAAAAGAAAATTCATAGGCTGCAAACACATTTGATGTTTTGTTATTCGAACTGATATGTGTCGTAAATTCCATAAAATTACCAGATGTTCGTACGTCATGAATCCAAAAATAAGTTATGTTTCAAAGAACTGTGTGTAGAAAAGGAGATAGGGGGAAAACTTGTTTTTACAGGTTCTAATTAAGTGAAATATTAATTACTATACACACAAAATTAATTAAGATGCATTGAAAGTTAAGGTTGTAATACAATATTTTCCTCGTCAATGGCTCTTTCTGGTCGGAGATCTAGAGTGGAGAAGACGAGAAAGATGACGCGGCCGACGAATAGGAAGTGGAGTCTGAGTTACGGCACAGAATGGCGGAGGATTCCGTAGTAGGAGAGACAGAAGCGAGTCCAACAAGCAAATCTACGAATGCACCGACGATGTAACGATGATTCATCTTCCCATTCATCTTCAAATACCATCCCAACAACTCTTCCAAGCAGTCCCAATTCTTTAACCCTTGACTCTCCACCATTTCTTGCATGGATTTCTTGAAATCCGTGTAGGGATCACTGGATTCCAATGCCAATGCCACGCTTTCTTTGAATGGCAACGCTCCTTGATGATTCTTCTCATCCACTTTGAGTATAGAACTCGTGTCTCTGGGTTCGAAAAACAGCCTCTCTGATAGTCTCACCCCACGGATGACCGTCTCCAACCACTCCGCCCCCGAATTCGTGTTCTCCTGGGGCTGGGAGAACTCATCGGTCGAAAAGCTCGCGCTTTCCGAGGTATTGGTGAACCAAGATTCCGAGGTCTCCACCACGTAGGTCGGGTCGAGATACATAGAGTTAACGGTCTTGAACATGTTGTCATGATCGCCCGCTCGAAAAGAAAGGGTTTTGGGATGCTTGCATGAGGGCCATTGCCATGGTTGCATTGCCTTTCTATTCTTGAAAATGGAAGGGATCTTCATTTTCTTGGACATTGGATGATGTTTATATGCAAAAATGATAGGTTTTAATAGTGACGATCGAGGAGGATTATGAGGTAAGTTATTTAATTTAATATAATATGTCTCGTCATCAACTCAATACATAATACATGTGCTAAATAATAAATAATGATTACTATATATCATGATTGAATGAACGATCATATATAATATATCTACTCAGTAAACGTGTCATATGATGAGTGTATAAGGGTGCTATCCATAAGGATGACATGAACAAAACCCGGTAGTGAGCTTAGAGACCTCTCATGAGTGTATCTAATTCAGTTTCCAATTATTTAATGTTATTAAATGAAAGCTAGCTCACAACAAATTAACCAACACTACACTTTGTCAACTTGAATACTAATTATATTTCAGATAAATAAATAAATAATTTGAAATTTCATATAAAACTATTATATTATTATTATTTATTTGGAATAATAAAATCACAGCCATCATGACCCAACGACATTCTTTAAATTAAACATTACTACTCTCTATAATTTCATTTCAACACAATTTTGTTGATACTTTAGATTTAAAAATTGAGATCGTCAAATAAAATATTGTTGAAAAGGTTAAAAAAAATTTTGAATTATATATGTTTCTTTCATGCCAAATTAAATGAAGGATCACAATTTTTTTAAGTAAAATTAATATATATAATTAGAAAAGAGCAAAAGTAAAGTTGATGGAATTGGTAAAATGAGTAGGAGCACACATGAAGAGCCAGATATCATGTGAGTCAATAAANCATTTTTTAAAAAACAAAACAAAAAATTTTGTGTGGTTGTGGGCGTACCACGTAGACAGGCGCCCACAGGTGTGCAGGAGAATGGTGTGCAGGTTATCATTGCTTTATATATATACCAAATCGAGTTAGTCTATGTTTCGCTGGGATCAATTCTTCTCACATTTCAATATCATTAGCTATTTATATTATATTATTAAGTGTGAGATACTTAGAGTAACTATTTTAGAGGACATCGAAATATTTAATTTTATAATTACTCTTCTTACACTATTAAAAACCTCATTAAGTCACTAGCTCCATATTTTACGTAAAAAAAACTTTCATTTTAAATCGAACAAATCTTCTAAATTGAAAATAATTTCGTGTTAGTTTTTTAGTATTATTTGATCAAACTAAAAATAATAATAATATATGCAACGCGTGTGCATCTTTTATTAGTATTAATGAATCTCGACACTCATCTATACATGTTCATACATATGTAATTTTTTAAGATATAGTTTGCCTAAAAATAGCTTATATTTGATCACTGAATATAAATATAAATTTTTTTCTATGAAAAAAATTTATATAAATATATAAAAAAAGACTTGATTTTTTTTATTAAAAAAATTTGTCTTCTTGTACTATCAATTAAAATGATGCGTAGTGTCATTCCCAGTAGACCCCCACCTGCGCTGGCTCGAAAGCACATGAAAGGGTATAAAGTTGGACTCGTTTTCAACCGTTGGATCGAAATCTATCGAGATATTTCCAAATGTGAATACTTTCACACATTCATAATAAAATTCGTATAGTTTCTATTTTTTCACAAAATGACACAACTTCGACAAAAATAGAGCAAGTTCCCTTCTGCACTAACTAATTATTATCGTTTTGTTGTTCTTATTATTTAATTTATTTTTAAATATTACATTGTCAACAAAATTAGAATAATGAAAGACCAAATAATTTATACCATTAGGGTTGAGCTTTGGATTAAATCGAATATTCTACCGGATCGAATAGTTCAAAAGTGAATTAATTGAACTTTTTTTCCGGCGAAACCAAACATTAAGACTCTGTTTGGATAAGTATTTTATAAAACACAAAAACTTGTATGAGATGGTTTCACGGGTCGTATTTTGTGAGACAGATCTCTTATTTGGGTCATCCATGAAAAAGTATTACTTTTTATGCGAAGAGATTATTTTTTATTGTTAATGTCGGTAAGGTTGACCCGTCTCATAAATAAAGATTCGTGAGACCGTCTCACAAGAGACCTACCCTTTATAAAAACGTTTTTATAGTTAAAATGTGTTTGAACAATTTTCTCTATTATTATAAAAATATCTCTCAATTGTTATTTAAAAAATATGCTCGGAGAACAGTTTTTTAAAAAATATTTTCATAAACCTTTTAAAAAAACATTGTTCAAATAATTTTTTTATAAAACAATAAAAAAAAAATTTAAAATAGTTGTCCAAACAAAAATGTGACGTGTCTAATATTGTGATTTTCTTGTAATAATCAAATATCGAGATTAAACATTGCGCGCGATAATGAACTGGTGTGTCTCCCATCTACCATGAGTTATGATTTATTGGAAAAAGGTTCTTAATTAATTATAAATAGGCACATGCTAAGTTGACTTAAATTTGAATTAATTGTCTTAATTATTTTCTAAGAAACTTCTTTTTAATGTATCCCGAATTATCTAAAAAAGAAATATTTAAAAATAAGTACAACAGGCAACAAGAATATAATCGTTGTATATTAATTGTTGTTTAATTTTTAATTTCTAAATTATCAATAATAAATTGAATTGCATGACATCTCAATTACATGCCCACAATTATATATTAATTGTTTTTTTGTCGAGACATGTAATTTGGAACTTATAATAAAATAGATACGAGACATTTCAATAATAAATGCATTAGGCATGCTTCTTTTCTTTGCAATTATAACTAAAAAGCATGTGCTTTTTGTACTTAGTGCATGTTTAGTTGTAATGAAACTAATTAGTTTTAGAGTGTGTCTCATGTGAGACCGTCTCACGGATCATAATCTATGAGACGGGTCAACCCTACCCATATTCACAATAAAAATTAATACTTTTGGCATAAAAAATAATATTTTTTCATGGATTACCCAAATAAAATATCCGTATCACAAATACGACCCGTGAGACCGTCTCACACAAGTTTTTGTCTTAGTTTTATGTGTACATGGGTAACTTGGATGGTAGGGTATGGTGAGTCCATATTAAGAGGTCAGAGGTTCAATCTCATCCTGTTTCTTTCATCTCAGCTTTGAGTCTACCACACAAGACTTGCCCAGTGTGATTTACTTCGTCAACATGATTTACGGGCTACTGCGTTAACTTTTTTTTATCCAAAGTGCACCGAAAATAACGGTTGCGGATTCTCAAGATTAAAAAAAATAGCTTTAAGTCACACCTTTTGAACTCAATGTTTACTTGAAATATTTTAATACATAAATTTAACATATTCAATATATTTTACTAGATCTAATTAAAGATAACATTAGATATGAACAAAGGAATTAACAACTATGGGTTGAGATAAGAATTTTTAATGTATAATTAATAATCTAATATAACTTATAAATCTTTATTATATTTTAAGAAAAAGGAAAATAATATTATTGCAAGATGGTTATCCTTGATGCCTATGGTCTGTAGCATATGGTTTTGCGACAATGAGATTATTTTATTATTAAATAATAAAAGGGGTATTGATTCCTTTAGTTATTCTGGTAGGGAACACCTGAATCCCGTAGACATTTAACAACTATCAATAATAATTAAGAAATCTAATATCATATTAACCCACAATTTAACCACTCATTTAACAAGTGAATCGTGCCATCTGCAATTATATTCCAACTTACTACGGTGCATTGGTCTATATATCAAAATTAACATTTGGCTCAACACAAACTCTTTAATCAAAACAGTTATCGTAAACAACAATCTCATAAGTTGTAAACTGACAGAATGCATATTCCAACGCCAATAAATGTATTGTTGCCATAGAAAAAGGCGCGGCCAATGGGACAAGTAAAAAAACCTTGTACAGCGACGGAGAGAAGGTGCTAACTCAAATTTCATTTGCACGTCTTAAATCATGGAGAATAAGGAACTGGGATTTCTTTACTTAGTCTTCTTCCCTTTGGTCTCCTTGCCCGGGTCATTCTTGAAAGGAAGGAAGGTCTTGCCGCCCATGTAATATCTTAAAACATCTGGTATTTCGACCCCATCCTCCTTTTGGTAGTTCTCGAGGATGCAGCACAATGTCCTCTCGGTTGCTGTGAGGGTCGAGTTTAACATGTGCACGTATTTAGGTTTATCGTTACCCTGCACATGTATTTGTATAAGAAAAGTTAAGCCTTTGGGAGAGAATAAAGATTGCGAGACAATGACTAAAAAAATCAATAAGATAGGCACACGACCAAGAGAGAGACAGAGAGTTAATAGTGTTGAGGTCTTGTATAAATTGGTATTTTCTGGTTGATCCTAAAGATGCCCTGGAATGATTTGTCCTCTGGCCTAGGTGTAAAATTCATGGAGAGAGGCTGACAATTCCATGCATACTAATTTTACCTTTTTTTGCCCGTAGCGAGTTTCCAATCTTCTCGCCTGATAATCTGTACAGTTTGAGCAGGAGACCAGTTCTCTGTACGTATTTGATGCAGGGAACCAACCCTCCAAGTCATACTTTTTCGCAGCTGCGTCGTTTAGTGCCCCGGAGACAATGGCTACAACTTGATGGGGAATTTTCAGCTGATAATCCATAAAGTCAGTTGAAATTAATTCATGATGTGAATATAAAGAAAAATAAATGGTGACCATTAAATTAGCAGGCATAGGAGTTAGCTTCAAAACATAAATTTTCACTACAACCCATATATAGTAGATTTTCATGGTTGACGCAATCATCGATAAACAAGGGAAATTGAACGAGATACCATTTTATAGAAATCCTCGGAATTTTTTATCATTTCTTCGTGCATGTCCCATGACTCATTTTCATTTGGGCTGGTTATACAGAATTGTTCCACCTTCTCAAACTGATGAACACGAAAAATTCCAAGAGTATCTCGACCATGTGAACCTGCTTCTTTACGGAAGCATGACGAATATCCAGCATATCTGATAGAACACATTATTCATAAGTAAAACAAAAAACAAAAATTAAACAAAATAAAATCTTAACTGACTGCAAAAGAATATGTTAAACCCAACAATCTAGCTATAAGACTATAGCAGGCCAAGTTACTCAATTGGTGATAATGGAGATATTGTACCTCAAAGGCAGTTGCGAAGGATGTATCCAATCATCTAGGTGATATGCACAAAGCGGTTGTTCAGCAGTAGCAATAAGATATTTCTCGTCTCCCTCGCCAGTTACCTATTGAACATACAATCAGGCATATTTTTAATTACCAAAAAAAATAATTTTTCCATTAAGAAAGCTATTAAGCGTATAAACAAAATTGCAAGCAATATCACCACCACATCAAGAAAAAAATCCATGTGGGATTCAGCAAAATAATTTAATCGTATGATAGTGTGAAGAAAGTCCTATCAAATAAAACACAAAACTGATCTGAGCCTCTCAAATTGAATCTGTTCATTCGACTGGTTAACAATATCATTACATAATATAAAGAACCAACACTCTTAAAGTGAGAATTCATATGCTAAACAAACAAAACATTTCAATTCATTTCACACGCTAACCTCAAGGTGCTCTGGAATAAACTAAGATACCATCTTTGTCCATTTTCGACCTTAAATGGTTGCGAGTACCCTCTAACATTACCTGTTTGACGTTATTCATTATCCTATATCTTGACATCTATCATATCGCTCATTGAAAAAACTTCAAGTTGGCTAGTGCACCAGGAGACAAAAATATGTATGACTCCTTGGAGCATCAAATAACAATAACTCTATTCTTCATGTTATCTTCATGAGGTTTCAGTAGCTTTTCAAAGAATATTTGGCAAAATGATAGTTGTCATGGGATAAACGCGACCTGGAATTTTAGCAAAATACGGCACTGCAACACAAGAGGTGTGACAATGAAGGTGACCATTTTGGACAAAAAAAACTCATATATAGTCTCCAAATTACATGCTTTTCCACTTCAAATTGCTTAATAAAGTAAGGTCTGTCTCCAGCCATCTTATAGATTTGTTACAATAACGACTCGAAGGTCTTTTCAAACAAATTTGCATTCTCTACACCAGTTGTCTCATAATACTTGTTCAGTAATTGATAACTTTGTTTGGAGTTCATCTCGATTTGGTTAGACATTTGAAAACATAAAAAAAAATCAGCTAAAAATACTCTAGTAAAATGTAACTAAAGCAGCAGATAGGAAACAATTGGAATAAGTTCCTCAAGAACTTGAGAATCCATCCGAATAATGGGTCAATTCTAATTTTTTCTGGTGTGCGACGTATCAATCTTACAAGTGTTGAGATTTGAGCCTGATTGAACTGGAGGATTGTCGTCCCTTTAAAATGGGATATGGTCTTTTTGTTTTAATTTCCACCTATTTTATTTTTTCACCAGTCCAACACTCGTGCCCAGTACAGCTCCAAGTGTGGCATGAAATTTCTCTAACAGTTTGAGTTATAAAATAGGTTCAAGAATAACCTTGTAAAGTTCTTCATCAAATTGTGTCAATTGAGCACACTTGGCCATAATTTCTTTTCTCATGAAGAATGGAGTCTGTAACGCAGTAAAGCCCCTCTTTTCCAAAAATTCAAGACCGAAATTGATCAAAGCTTGATTAAGTCGCACACCATCCCCTTTGAGATAGAAACCTCTGCCTCCAGCTACATTTGCTCCTAAAGTAAACCAAATTTAGTTGCATTAGTAGGCCACCGCAATAACAATGTGCAATAATTGTGAAGTTCAAAATATCTGATTGCGGGTGAGGCATATCGGCTGCTGTCGATGTGGATCAGAACCCCTTCTCTTCACGCATTATAATAATCAAATTTGTCCAAGTAAGTAACTTATTATCGATAAAACAGAATCATACGTAAGATCAATCAAGTGAACTGCGGAAATACTCGAGTCTCCTGGAGAAAGAGATTTCATTAACTAGAAAATAAATAGAAAGACCAAAAGTACGAAATTAGACATCAACTTAAACGGTCCCACGATTATACAGTTACATAACATGGTAGCACACAATACATGATATTCAAAATAATAATAACACTTTGTACCCTTTTTAATATCCGCAATTCCCAGAAGCTCGACAAGATCAACATGATTTTTCAGCTTTGGTGCAGTCCACCTCTCTCCCCATGATCGTTCAACAGCATTATTTGCCTATAAAATATTTCATCTTTCAAAGGAATGTCTCATCAAAAGAAAACATAAATTTACAGAACATAAACAACTTCAGTAAACGACATACCTCATCATTGCTGATGGGTACAGAATCATGTACAAGGTTTCCTATAATTTGCAGTCTAGACTGCACTGCTGCTAAAGCCTCTTGCACCTCCGCCTCTTTCTTTGCAGTAAGTTTTTTGTTTTCCTCTGTACTTGCAATCATTCCACTGATATCATCACCTGACTTTCAGGACCCAACAAAAGAATTCAGTCTCATATCCAACCATATTAATGAGAGAAAGAACAGAAAACTCGGTAGCATTGATAAATAATAAAAGATCCAAAGGGTAATGCGAGTCAAGCTCCATAAATGGTAACTACACAGCCCCTCAATCTAAACAACAAAGGAATCGGTTTGTTTCTAATATCTTAAATTTCTAGAAAATGCAATAAATTTATAACTGACAAGCCTTTTTAGGTTTACAAAATACCCCGGCGTACCCAGGTAAAATTTGACGTGTCAGGAACTCTACATATCCAAGTATCATTTGGTTGGATTCCTATACAAAAGCATCTAATCAACTATGCTAAGGAGTGTGTCGTGCGAATACTTCGAATTTTATCTTTGAGACGGTGGCTTAAATGTTCAGCATTGTCCCTTCAGAAATCAGAATGTTGTGGACTTTCCTTGTGACATAAACTGTACTGGACAAGGCTAGAGTGTGAGCCTTAGTAATAGACAGTTTTTATACTACAGTTATTGCTCCTACTAGTGTAGGCAATCTTTACATCAGGATCATACGCATACACTGGTTTAGTTAGTGCACAACGGAAAACAAAACATCAAATCTACATCTGAAATTAGAAAGAATAATTATGTACGGAAACCGTAAATATGTAGGCCATTAGTGGCATGTGCTTATTCATATTTTAATTTTCTTCTCCATCATAGTCAGTATTACCAGCACAGCCCTGGTTCTAAAAACAATAGACAGAAAGAAACATGCCGAGTGAGAAAAATTAAAAAAATTCACACGAGAAAAAAGTGTTATATAGACCAAGTAAATATGAAGAAGTACTCACAAGTCTGAGACTGGCTATTTTTTTGTTTATACCGTTAAATTCCTTCTTCAACAAATCTAGGTCATATTGTCCTACAATAATATCACATCAAAGTTGCGTAAATCCACATAATGAAGAACAGCACATCACCCAAACCACAATGAACAAGGAACTATGAAGTTAATATGAATAATTACGTTCCCGCCAAGCTGTGTCAAGTTGAATGACCTCGTCGACAAGACCAACATTGGCGTAACGACGACGCTGAGACTCTCTGATTTTTTCCGGGTTCCCACCTTTCTCTTCCCGAAAGAGATTAATGTCCAACATGCTTATCTACCTCTCCTACCTATTAATATTTCTGCAACATTCAAACAATAGTCAAAAATTGGAAAGCAGTTACGATTTTTGCTAGATTAAAATGCTAAACGATAAGTAATGGAAAAAAACTACAGTGATGTGTAGAATCGATGTTAACTCAGTGAAACAGCAGAGATAAGACGCTAAAAATGAGTTCGGTCGTGGTAACAAGATATTAGTTGACAACCCAGATAGATCAGAACCACGATCAAATTTTACAACCTGAAAACGAAATTAGATTACAAACGCGGCCCGCAATTCTTAGGGGACTCGACCCGAGACCGTGTCTGGGGTCCTCAAACTTCACTACCTTTTCCATAAACATTGGAAACATAACACATCACTGAATCAACCAAGGGTCAAAAGTCACCTAAATCTCCAACTTACAAAAAAGATAACCAAAACGGAGACTCATTCCGAATATAATAACTCAAAAGAGATTGAGAAAGAACAATATTACAAAGAAGCCCACGTCCAGAAACATCACATCGTATTCAGATTCAGAGTCCAAATAGCTTACACAAATCTACAATTTATAGGTTGCCAACGCCTTATTCGGCATCATATCTTGAGAAATTGTCAAATAAAATAAACAGAAACAGAAAGAAACGAAGCGCTTACCACGATGCGGACAAATTAGAAAGGAAGATCGAAACACAAGCGAAAGTGGATCGGAGAATTCGTAGACGTAGTTAACTGCGAGAGCTAGGGTTTATACTATTTTAATTTGAAGTTTGGGCCTTGTTCGGCCCCTCTCATTCCGTATTACCCAACCATTTATGTAATAATAAATAAAATTTTATTTTATTAACACGTCACATTTTTTGTTTTTAATTTTTTATTAAATAATTATGGTCATATAATTATATTTTAATAATTATTTTTAGTATTTTTTAAATCATATGATTAAATTTTTATAATTACAAAATTAAAAAAAATTATTTGTGACATTCACATGTATTTAAAAATATAATTATCAAATTTCAACAATATACCAGCAATTTAATCACATGATTTTAAAGAAAAATGACTAAAATATTATTATAACATAGTTACAAGACTATAATTAATTCAATAAAATATTTATGACTAAAAATGTCTCATCTTAATACATACAAAATTAAAATTGATGTGATATGGTTAATTTTTTATAATTAGAAATTTTTATATTATTTATTTATATAATATAGAAATTGTATCAACGGATCATGGATATACGTTTTTGTTTATTTATGCATTAAATATATAGTGAATTTTTTTATATTTGGAATTTAAACTTAAAATAATTATATACACCGAAAATTTTTTTTTTTTGTTTTAAAAATAGCACATACCAAAAATAATATTTTTAATTTTTAAAAATAGCAAATGTTTCTAATTATAAATTTGAACGATTTCAAATCATATGAATGACAATTACATGATTTAATCAGTACGCTAATTTGCATTTGTTCCATGGCAAGCTAATTTACCCAAACTTAATATTCATGATTTATGAATTGTTTATATTATTTAATTACATCACCGTTGAAATTCCGTGAAGTCCAGAAATTCATCTAGAGGAGGAAAGGTAAAAATCTCGGAGTGAAGCTATTAAAGAAATGGAAAAAGTGATGTTCATGGATTCTTTGGTGGAATAGGAATTTGCAATGAAAAAAATGGAGAATTGGAGTTTTCAGTATTTTATTTGAGAGTTGTTAGTCGGGTAATCTCTTGGGTTATATTAAAAAAAAATAACATAAAAATTCTTGTGAGACGGTCTCACGGATCAAGTTTGTGATACGGGTATTCTATTTACGTCACTTACAAAAAAAAATATCATTTTTATGCCAAAATGTTACTTTTTATTGTAAATGTGAGAATGATTAACTTGTCTCACGAATAAAGATCTTTGATATCATCTCACAAAAGACTTACTAAAAAAATAATAATCTATCTAACGATCAAGAAAAATGATAGATCCGCCTTAAAAACTTAGTTAACACACATATAGTCGTCAAGATTTTGGTTTCATCAATTGTCCTCACATGTGTTTAAAGCTCGTTACTTCCGATGTGAGACTATTTTTTTAGATGCTCGAATTGGAGCCAATCCAAGCTTTGTGTGGAGGAGAATTTTGGCTTCCCAATATCTCATTAGAAGAATAGGCTCCGGACATCAAACATTGATCTGGGGCGATCCTAGGCCAGCTGAACCGTGTAACCATTATATAGAGTCAGAGTGTGTTCCGGAGCGTAGCCTCGTTGCGATCACCGGAGAGTGATGCCTGGGATTTCGACTTAGTTAAAGAGATATTTAATGAGAGGGATCTACGATTAATTGATTTTATCCATTCCGTTGAGTAGAAGGATTCATGCAGATAATTGGACGTGGAGTGGTGACGTGAGGGTCAACTATTAGTAAAGAGTGGATATAAAGCATTGATGTTGAATAGGGAGCTATCTTCTAATTCACTAAATATAAATTGGAAACTGATCTGGAAATCACATCTCCCTGCCAAAGTACGAAACTTTCTTTGGAGAACCCACTACGAATGCTTTGATACAACGCAGAATCGAGATCCCGGATTAGGGATATAAATGAATCAAACTGCTCGTGAGCTGCTCGGAGCTGAGATCGATAAAAATCTTGTCTGTTAGCTCGAGCTAGACGATTTTATCGAACCAAGCTCGAGCTTAAGGGCATTTGGCTCGTAAGATTGCGAGCCAATTCGCGAGCTCGAGCTCGACTAGTTTGTTAGGTCTTGAGTATATAATAATGACTTACATTGTCTCATATCGAAATTCAAGTGTAAGTTAAGCGATTGAAAGGCTGTAAAATGAAAAGTCTGCCACCTTAAATTCTCATATCTTAGTTGATCTTTTGGCTAAGAATGTTTGATGAGCTCGAAAAAGAGCTTGTCTAACGAGCTCGAAATTGATCTTGTTTAACGAGCTTGAAAACGAGCCGAGCTCGAGCCACACTCGTTAAACATTATAAACTAGCTATTAATGAGTCGAGCTCAAGCTTGAGCTATTCGCGAGTTTAACAATTTTAAAAATAATCCAGCTCGAGCTTCATGATAAAATCTCGAATCGAACTCGAATAATTTTAAAACTAACCGAGCTCGAGCCTCATGATAAAAACTCGAATCGAGCTCGAGCCTGATATTATTCGGTTCGACTCGTTTACATCCCTATTTCTAAGTGGTGACCTATGAGCCATAATGAACCAGATGAGGACTTCCATGTACTGGTCTCTTGCCCATGTGCAAGGAGCGTGTGATGCCTTACATCTATTGGTAATCATGTTGGCTTGACTGGATCTTTTGTGGAGTGGTGGAATGATTTGGTCACGATAAAAGCACAACATGTGATTGAGATGGCTGCAGTGGTTTTATGGTGTTTATGGCAGAACCGAAACGATGTGGTATGGAATCCGAAGAGCAAAGTTGCACCTATCATCTTTCAATTCCGAGTTTCTGAAATGCAATATTGATGCCGTGATATTCTCCAATCTTGGTAAAGCACGCTATGGATTCATTATCACAAGTAATCGAGAAGTTGTAGCAACAACTCAAGGCAGCCGACCTGGAGTTTCCAACCATTCGATATCCGAAGCATTAGGCATAGGGAAACTCTCGGTTAGATGATGGAATTGCAACTCACAAAAATTATCACTGAATCGGGGACACAATCGATCATGGATGCCATAGATTCTAAACCACCAGATTCTTCTACTTTTGGTTTAATTATTGAATATATTTGTTAGTATATCGTTTTCTCGAACCCGATCAGCAACATAAGTTTAAATTTATTTTATTTTGACGTTCAAAATTTTTCTTGAGTGTCATATCATTTAAACCAATCATATGATAATGTAGAACAATTTAACTTCGCAAATATAATGTCAACTCCAACTATTTCAGATTTTAATTGGAGATGGTCATTCTTGTACATCTCTACGAATATACATTCTTCATTCTTAAATCGTCTAATCAGGTCCATGATTAGAAACTGGATTCTTCGTATAAATCGCACTAGAGATATGAAAAAAAATTTACGTCGATAGTAGAACACCACAATTTCAGAAATCCAACGACGGTGAAACAACTTCGCAGTGCTCGGCAGCTACTCACGGGTGGTGGAGTGGCGGAACTCGGACTTGCTGATTTTTATCTCCCAAATTGGGGTGACAGAAAATATTAATTTGATTTTCTTGATATATATATTGTATATATTTTGTTGTTATATTTATTATTAAAATTTGATAACAATTTATAAATACAATATCTCAATCTTTTTAGGATTCTAATATTATCATGATTCTTTATTTTATTATTTAAAATTCTCATGTGGTATTTTATTTTCTTGAAAAAATAATGCATAGGTAACCCTTGGTAATGCATATATATTCCCACACACACACATATATAGACATATACAAAATTTAAATAATCATTCTTTAATGAGTGAGTCTCATGTGAGACCGTTTCACGGATCTTAATCTGTGAGACGGGTCAATCCTACCCATATTCACAACAAAAAGTAATACTCTTAGCATAAAAAGTAATACTTTTTTGTGGATGATCCAAATAAAAGATCCGTCTCACAAATACGACCCGTGAGACCGTCTCACACAAGTTTTTGCCTTCTTTAATTACTTAGTTAACTATTAATCAATTCTACATTTTTCTATAATATTTCATGAGAATCTTGTACATAGTATACACCACTATTAATTTATTATTTACTTATTATATTCTAAATTTACTAAATAAATATTTGTAAACTCATTATAATCGACGACCAGATATCGTCTACAAATCTTGTCCATATAATGAGAAATCAAAATTTCGAATATCAAATCTTGAGAGGCCTCATGGGGTACCTACGTATATTCAAAGAATTTGTCTATGCAGCTTGCATGATTATTCAGATAAAGTAAATGTTATGATTTGATAAAACCATAAAATATTATTAAAATAAAGATTTTTTTTTGCATAAAATGTAATAAAGCCAAGACACAAGTTGGTTCGCAAAACACAAACTCTAGCAATCCTTGCATCAATGAAAATAATATATGTTGTACATAAGTTTTTTTTAATGAGATTATTATGGAGTGGTTTTGTTCTCACCAAGGTTTAAGTCCTAAATAACAATTTTAATATCGTAAGTTTGCGCGTTTTGAATTTTCGTAACTAAACTTTTCCAAGTTTGGTTTTTCATTCGATTATTATGATTTTTTTGTACTGAATCTATTAAACACATCAAATATTATTTATTTAATATAATAACAAAACTCATGTTACACACATTAAAATTCGTATAAGCATAAATAGATTAGAAAAATAAAGCAAACTGACATGTAAACATTTCAAAATCGGAAGAAAAAATTTTGTCGCTTTCTTTAATTTTACTTAGATATTTTTAAATAATAAAATTAGCTTCTTCTTTTTTTTTTTCTACATATGAGTCATATAGAAGAATATTAATGTGAAATAAATAATATTTGATGATTTTAATAAAAAGAAAGATAAAAACCAAAAAAATCAACTTATATAAATAAAATAACAATTTTTCTAATGTTGTAATCAGCTTATATGTTCAGTTACTAATTATACATTTCATATATATATATATATATATATATAAAAATGAATTATTTATTGAGATCCAAAAAATTAAATTTCATATATTATATGAAGATTCTAGCTGGAAGAAAGAAGTCAAAAGGAAGTTGGTCTCCGATTACTCAGCTAACACCTATAAATGAATTCTCTTCACATCAAACACACGTGTGTGTACGTTGAAGAAAGAGAATCGATTTTAGTTCCTTTCATCGATTTGATATAATTCTAAACAAAATCCCACCAAACTCGACTGCAAATCCGATTCCCCGAAGAGAGGGATTACAAATTCTGCACCCCAACGATGTTCAATTATCAGCCGACGGCTCTGAATTCCTTGGCGGTGTGGGATCGGAGAGAGGACAAGGTTTTCGAGAATTCTTTGGTGGAGATTCCTGATTCAGTGGAGAACAGGTGGCAGATCATAGCTAATCGTATCCCGGGTAAGTCACCGGAAGACGTGATGCATCATTACGAGGCTCTGTTGCACGACGTGGGCCAGATTGATGCAGGTCTCGTCGAGCCCCCGAGTTATCCCGATGGAGCGGCGCCTCTTGGATCGGATGATCGGCCACGGACTAGGGAAGCGGGTCAGATATCGTTCGGGTCGGGTTCGACACGGAGTAGGCATTGTGACGTTGAGAGGAAGAAGGGCACGCCCTGGACTGAAGAAGAGCATAGGTTGGTTCTTCTTTAACTATGAAATGGATATGCATCTCGTCAATTGTCTTTTGCCAGTTGGTTTTAGCAAATTTATGATTGTGAAGCTGCGAGTTGTCATATGGTGGTTGGCCTTATAACCAATTCTCGTAGTTTCTTATGAATCAATGACTTTATACTTTGTAGTAAATCAATAGTATTTTAATCCTTGTCTATAAATAAGGGGATTTTCAAAGTTCCGATGAGAATTTTGTTTATAAGTTATATCAGGAGGTCTGGGATATAACAGCTAAGCAAACACTAAGAAATGATTCAGATTTTGAAGAATCTATACGGGCCCAGGTCCAAAGGATCTCTATGTAGGCGGTTTGCATTCTAGATTATGTCGGAACATGCTTAGAAACAAAGAAAGGCGTATGCTATTATTTGATCTAGAAAAAAGGTATATGATACAATAATAACAGAAACGATATGGTGGGTATTGTGATTTGAGACATGTGGATAGTTGTGATTAGCACGAGGGCATTAAGAGATAATAGTAAAGATTTGTTTATCGATACCAGAATCCAAGGTTGCATTTAATTCACATCTCTTTGCTTTACATGTGGTAAAGGCATACTATCTGGTATTTCATGATAGAGACTGTTGGGCTGTATAAATGAAAAATATTCAAACGATGAGTTTAATGGTGACACAAATGCTAACATAGATGAATGGTTAGATAAGGATGGATCTAATTAAAAGTTATTGTATTAGAGGAAGGTTTGGTGGCAGTGACAAATAATAAACAGAAGCCAATGTATATGGAATTTCACGTTTGGGTGCTTAAGCTGCAAGATTGTAACTTGATCACTAACGTCATGCTTGGTTGAACTTTTTATTTTTCGCAGCTCGAGTGTTTTGAAAGTATGAATGATTTCTGTGTATGGAAAGTAAATGAGAGCTGATGTTTTTATTTTGTGATATAAATGTGAGTTCACGTAGATATGTGGATGTACATGAAAGATTATAAAATTTAAAATAGTGTTTGTGGAGTTTGCTTTTAAAAATATTGACACAATGATGGCGGCAGTAGCTTGATTCTAAAATCAGATAGAAATCGATGAAAAGAAACGACTAATAGTCAGTGCAGTGGATCATCCTTGTGTGTGCATAATTTGATGCATCAGAATTCAGAAAGTCTATTTTACTTTAATTTGTGATCCGTTCTTAAATATAAACTCATCTGCATCAACTTTTACAGGTTATTTTTAGAAGGGCTGGATAGATTTGGCAAAGGTGACTGGAGAAGCATTTCAAGAAATGTAGTCATCACAAGAACTCCGACGCAAGTTGCTAGTCACGCTCAGAAATATTATATACGTCAATCTGCAGCAAAGAAAGAACGAAAAAGGTCTAGCATTCACGACATCACGACCTCAGTCGATAGCTTAACCGTGCCTGCGCAGCCAAGTCTCCCTGCCCCAAATCTAAGAAGCTTCCAAACCTTCCAGTTTCAAGATGCAGCTCGGTAAAATTAGAGACATTAGTTGTATCTATTAGAAAGAGTTGCAGATTACAACATTTTAATTTTGTAAAAAGTTTTTTTTTAAGCTTTTTAGTTTCGGTGTTTGTATAGGTTTATTATTATTATTCGGTGGATTTGGAGGTTAAATGCAGTTGATTTGCTTAGATATATTCAGATGTAAATAATTGCGTAAATGTAATTTAACTTTGATTTAATATAATATCGTCAGGTTTTGAAATATATTTTAAATTTTTTTTCTATTTTTCGTTTTGAACTCGAGATCGCTTATTTTGGGAGTCAGGTGCGAACCATTGGACTGGAACCAATGGAAGACTTGTACAAAAACTCTTGTGAGATTGTTTCATTGATTAATTTTGTGAAATTATATCTGACTCAACACATAAAAAAAATATCATTTTTATATCGAAAATATTAATTTTCATGAGAGTTATAAGAATATTGAATTTTCAAGCATTTATTTATTCGTTTAAATTTAAATGAATAGTAATTTGAACTTTCACACAGTTTTATGAGATTTTTTATATATATTTTATCGTCGATAATTTAATAAAATAAATAATTGGAAAACTGAAACAGTGAAATATTTATAATATAAGATAATATCTCGTCGACTCAATATTGTGAAACAAAGCGTATCCCACAATATTTGTTTATTAACTTGTGGTAGCTGAAGGAGACTCCAGAGTGACGTGGCTAACCAAGTCAAAAACAAAGCTGGACTCTTGATTATGAACAGTGATGAAATATATAAGAAACGTGCAATTAAACAACTCCTCCACACACACACACACACATATTTACCATTGAAATCTCTTGTTACAAACCCCACAATTCAAAGAAATTTCCACACGGTTTCTTCACGATGTACGCCAATTTCTACAATCACTCGGTGGCATGGGATAGGAGAGAGGACAAGATTTTCGAGAATTGTCTGGTGGAGATTCCTGATTTTGTAGAGAACAGGTGGCAGTTGATCGCTCGACGTATACCAGGGAAGTCGCCGGAAGACGTGAGGGTTCATTACGAGGATCTGTTGTTCGATTTGAGGCAGATTGATTCCGGTATGATCGAGCCTCCGAGTTATCCTGAACAAACGGTGTCTCTTTGTTGGGATGATCGGTCACGGTTGAGGGATTCTGGCCAGATATCGTTCGCGTCGACTCCGGCTCGGAGCAGGCATCTCGAGGTCGACCGGAAGAAGGGGACGCCTTGGACAGAACACGAGCACAGGTTTTTTTTAACACTTCCGAATTAATTTGCATCACTTTCGAACGTATTTTTTTTTAACAGTGTCGTGGATCTTTGTTCGTTTATGTTAAACGAATTTAATATTTATTCTCCTATTGGCGGAGGATGTTAGAGATTGGAAAGTGTTCCTCATAGGATGTTACAATCGTGGCTAGGGAAGTATTTGTGGATAGAAAATTGCTTGAAGCTATCTTGATGGTTGAACGAGAAGGTCCAAAGATCATGGAGGCGACAATATTAGTCGTAAATGGAAAATTAAGTCTAAGAAAGAGGCGATAAAATAAGCTAGAGATGCCGGACCTAAAATTCCGTCTACAGTAAAGGATAACAATGTTTGATAATACGATGATTAGAATATTTTAGCTTACCAGTCACATTATGAAGCTTTGAGATAGAGTAATTGAGCAAGAACTTAAAAATGATTCATAGAGTTTGGAAAGCTAGTTTGAACTTTTGTTTGTAAAGTCTTCTATAACCATCTGTATTTTAAGAATGATGTTGGGAAGATAAAGAGGAAAAAAGAAAGATTTATGGTATCTGTTGATTCAAGAAAGCCTTGGAAAAAAGACATTGATTGATTTAGTCATTGGAAGGATCCTATGGTGAACTATGATCAGAACTAGCTTTTATAAGATTTTCCCCTCAGATACTGCCATCGAGATTGTAACTTGAAGATTGAGATATCTACAACTTGCCAGTGTGTGTAGATAATTGATTTTGGGTTAAATATTTTGCTTTGTGGGGTTTTTTTTAAGGTGAATGATGTAAAGTTGTTGAAAAGCTTGATTGTGTAGAAGTGGATAAAAGTTAACAATAAAAATCAAAGAAACTAAAATATACTAGATGCAGTTCATTCATTGTCTTTACTTGTAGTCCCACAGTGTATAAGATTAGGGAGAGACGTGTGTCATGGTTTCACATGGTTTGGTCATGTGAAGAGAAGATCGAACACGGCCCCGATTCGATATATCTTAGAATGGTAGGTTAATGTAAGGAGTTGAAGATGAGTGGACTATTGAAAACTTGAATAAAAGTGGCTGAGTAAGATATTATAGATCTTGGTTTAATAGATGTCATGTGGGAAAATCACTTAGTTTGGTGAATTAATATTCATGTAACCGATCTCGCAATTAGTGAGAATGTGCTATGATGATGATGTTTGTTGTTTACTTTTTCAAAAATTTAAGTTTCACCCCAACTTGCCCCCATCCAGAACTTGTGTCTGTCCTGTTGATACCATGTGTTGCATTATGTGATTGTGATCCATTCCGTATATGAACTCATTAACATCAACTTTTACAGGCTATTTTTACTCGGGCTCAAAAAATACGGCAAAGGCGACTGGAGAAGCATATCAAGAAACTTAATCGTCACAAAAACTCCAACCCAAGTTGCTAGTCATGCTCAAAAATACTTCCTCCGTCAATCTGATAACAAAAAAGTAAAAAAGAGATCGAGCATACACGACATCACAACTACAATCGATAGCTTAACCGTGCCCGCACAGCTGAATTTCCCTGTCCCAGATCAAGCAAATTTTCAATATTTCCCGTATCCACATGATGTTTTGTAAATCAACATCCGTATCTTCTAGTTAAAGTTGACTTATTATTGCTGTTTAACTCAGCAACGGTTTTTTTTTCTAGGAGTTTCTTTATTTCTTTATTTATTATATTTGACACTTATAACATGAAACAGAGGAATGTCAAATTCATTGAGTACGTTAGAGGTGAATGCTTTTTAAAATACTTTTCAAAGGCTAGTGATTAGAGTTTATGGCAGTGATATGATCAGAAATACGATTTTTTTGTTGTTTTTTTAATTGCTATATATACAATTAAATACTATGATTATTTGTGATGGATTTTGATTAGAATTAAGTATCCATGAGTTTTTTTTTTCCTACAACCCATGACACCAACTTATGTTGTGTTTTAACTCCCTACCAAAGGTCATTTTACTATTTTAGCTTTAAATATTTGACAATTTTTTTATCTACTCATTTCTTAATTCAATATATGCATTATTTTCTTATGTGTTTTTTTTACTAATAATCTAACTAAAGTTAATAGTAAAAGAATTTTCTTAATAGTATTGAATGCTGAAAAATTTGTGTTATATCTTTATGATTGTTGAGAAAATATATTTAGAAAATTTAAATATGTAGTTGATTGAATGGTACCAGCATAAAATGATCACTTAATTGTTTTGACATTTATATGTTATAATAATTAATGTATTATTTAGGTAATATTAATATGATACTTGGTATTAATAATATGTTATTTNGAATGAGAGAAAAAAGTGAGGAATCCTCTTTTCGACTCTGACTCTCCCACTCCAGTCGTTGCTTTTCTTTCTGTTACTTCGAAAGTAGCTGCTTCAGCTTCAGCCACTCGGATTTTCGATATTCCTTTTTATTTCTCATCAAACGAATGGCATCTTCTTCTGGAAATCCTAGCTATTCTTAGCATGATATTGGGAAATATCATTACTATTACTCAAACAAGCATGAAACGTATGCTTGCATATTCGTCCATAGGTCAAACTAAAATAATTTATCTGATGTTAATATGATTAATTTTTTTTAGCAATGATGATATCATTAATTTGATCTTTGGTATTGATGATATGTTACTTGGTAAGTAACATAATATTTTTGGATGAATGTTAATAAAATAGTGATTGCAAACACTGCCTAAATATTATGAGTTAATACTAATAAGGTATTGATTGCAAACACTACCTAATGCATTTTACAAAAAATATCAACCATGATTGAATTTATGGTGATCGCTACACATTTGGAATATCAAAATAACCAAATCAAGTATTTGTATCCCCAAAATAGGTACTTTGTAAGTCAAAATAAGTACTAACTCTTATTTCATGATGAGTGAGTAACTATGCTATTTTAAAATTAAATTACATGACTAAGTATCCTAATGTATTTTCCATGAAAATACCAACAATGATTGAATTTATGGTGATCGCTCGAAGATCCAGTATTTTTTTAGACATTTGGAGTATTCAAATAGTCAAATTAAGTATCTGAAACCCTATAATAGGTACATTATAGCTCCAAATAAGTACTTACTCTTATTCCATTATGAGGGAGGAACTATATTTTAAAAAAAAAAATTAAATGGCATGAAAAAGTCATTCTAATATTTTTTTAATGAAAAAACCAACAATGATTGAATTTATGGTAATAGTTCGAAGATCGATTATGTTCTTAAACATTTGGATATTATAATAGCCAAATCAGAGATTGAAACCCCGAAATATATACCTTTTAGGTCAANTATAAATGACATAAATAAGACATCTTAATGTATTTTCAATGAAAAGACCAACAATAATTGAATTTGTGATAATTCTCGAAGATCCAGTAATTTTTTTACTCATTTGGAGTATTCAGATATCCAAATTAAATATCTAGAACTCCTAAATAAGTATTTCGCGAGTCAAAATAAGTACTTACTCATATTCCATTGTAAATAACAAAAAAGGCAAAAATGTAAATTTAAATTTGTGGGGAGTTAAAACTAAAATTATGGCATTGTCAGTTATTGATTTATAAAAAAATTATATTTAGATACTGAATATTAATTTAAAGATGAAAAAAGGTATTTACTCAAATTTACCCATTTAATAATATAATAAACTCACTTTTTTTTTAACTGTTATTGTTTACATAATGATTGCTTGATTTGTTACCAAACACAGGTAATGATTTTTCCATAAGAAGGGTGGAATGACAATTAAATTACACCAATCTATTGGAATCTTAAAGACAAATCGAAGCAAACATGTTAGGAAAGTCGCATATATTTTGGTAGAATTAATTGAAGGATACAAAAATCATATGGTAACATATACTTGTTTCTTTATATTAATGTGTATATAAATCATTGAAAGCTTGTCACCTAAAATTGATTGAATTTTTCACCATTGATATTATTCTGCAATGGAAAATGGGTCTCCTGATCCAGTACTAATTTTCTAAATTCGCTCGCTTCTCTTTTTTTTTTTTTTTTTTTTTTTTTTATCACTACAAATTTGAAATCTGAAATAATGTTCTATATAATTTTGCAGGTCACCGTTTTGGCTATGAATATCCGTCGTTGTGAACATTGCCGAACGAAATTGAAGGAGAAATTACTGAAAATGCCCGGTAAAAAAATTCATGCCCTTCATGAAAATAGTACTCGTTTATAATTTTAATTATTTACTTTATATTATTGTTTTGTAGGTGTGAATTCTTGTGATATGGACATAGAAAACAATCTTGTGCTAGTCATGGGCACATTAGATCCAATGATATTGACAAAAGACGTAGCTAAATTAGGCAAAAGAGTAGAACTTTTATCTTACGATAAATATCCCAAAAACTTCAAAGAAAAATCAGAGTATAATAAGACCAAAAGAAGTGGTAAAGAAAGGGGAGAAAAGCAAAAGAATGTCCCTTGCAATGCTCTTCTTAAAGATGAGAAATCATGCATGGATTATTTCTGCAAAGTTCATCCAAAGTTTCGTAATGTTGTTGAATCTGAGCCAGTCAATAATTATGCTACACACAACTTATTTCCAATGGATGGGGGATTTGGACCTAATGGTTATTCGGGTTATAACCCGGGATCGTATGCATGTTACCCATTTAGACGTATGTAGAAATCGGATCGTGCTATATGTTTAGGGTCAGATACATTTGAAGTAGAACTCCAAAAAGTGTAATTTTCAATTATGTACATGTTCTTAATCGTGAGTAAGATAATTTGTTGATGTTCCTTTACTTTTTGAGTAGATCTCTTGTGATTCGGTCTCACGAATCTTTATCTGTGAGACGGATCAACTCTACCGATATTCACAATAAAAATTAATACACTTAGCATAAAATGTAATACTTTTTCATTGATGACCCAAATAAGAGACCCGTTTCACAAAATACGACCTATAAAACCGTCTCACACAAATTTTTGCCATACTTCTATCATTGTATGTTAGTCGTAGTTTATGTTTTTTAAGAAGAAACCTACGATGTACTATATTTACGTCCCTCTTTGCTTTTCATATGTGTATTTTTTTTGGGGAATTTATTATTTTTATGATCGTTAGATATTTTCAAAAGATTTTCGATACATTAATTGATTTTATTACGTTTGGACTAGTTTTTTTTTTTTTTTTTTTTTTTTTATTTTTTTTTATTATTTTTGTTTTTTTTTTTTTTTTTTTTTTTCAAAAAAAATGATCATAAAATCAAAAGTATTCAAAGGGTTTCTAAAAAAAGTACTCAAAAAGGCAGAGAGAATACATGGAACTTTGGAATTTGACACATGTTTCTTTACTAAGATAAAAAAATAAATAAATTATTTAACTAATCTATACATATTAATAACTACTTATAAATTTTTTTGGTTTTCGATTTTAGAATTATATAATTTGATATCCGAACTATTTTTTTCGGTTCGATTTGATTATTTCAGTCGGTTAATTCGGTTTTGATACATTTATTAATTTCTTAGTAAAATATTTAAATATAAAAAAATCAAATAAAAATTTCTTCATTCACTAAATATCATATAAAAAATATATAATATAAATAAAATTATTAATTTAATGAAATTTCTATTTTTTCAATCGGTTCGTTTTTGACATATAGAATTCGAAATCGAATCAAATAAACTTTGGTTTTAACATATATATCATAATTACAAAATTCAATTTTCGGTTCGGTATTTGGTTTTTTCGGTTTTATCCAAATTTTGAACTCATATTTCTAGAATTTAGTAGAGAACTCCTAAAACAAATTCAAATATTAAAGAATTTTTATTGTTTGTGACTTTGTGTATATAAAAAAAAAAGTAATTTAGTTAGTTGCATTTTTACAACTGTATTTAAATCCATGCAATGAATTAATACCCGACCCGACCCTATTCTCGGAAGGTAAGAGCATAAACAAGCTTAAGTTCCCTTGTCCAACAGCTCCATTTCACACAACATTGTTCCTCTAATCCTCTCAGACCTTACCAATCGATCGTCAAAATCGGCCGATTCTGGATTTTTATAGTGGAATCGGTGACGGAACGAACACAATGGTGTCGGCTAACAGAGAGATGGTGGTCTACTGCTTCGACACTCTGGTGGCGCACTACAACAGCGAACAAGCTCCGCCCCCTGCTTTTGATGAGGGTCAACAGTATGCGAATTCCATTCTATGTTTCTGAATTTCTTTTTTTTTTTCGGGTATTTTATGGAATTAAGTTTGGTGGGTATGATTGGGAGCATCAAATTTTGATTAAAATTATAATTTTATTGCTTTACCTCTTAAAATTATATTAAATTGTGACCGATCAATCTATGGATCCGGTCCAAATTTATTTAACAAACATTTCTCTGTGATGCTTGGCTTGTAGTATTTCATTTGTTTGTTTGTTTTTATTTCTGTTTTCTTCTGTCAAGGAATCGTGATTTACATAATTTTAGTTTCTGTGAAATTAAACGGTTGTTATTTGCTTGGCAGTCTGTGTCCTTGAACAGTTGTTCTCGATTGCCTTGTATAACCTACATGTTTTCACTATCGGAAACAGGTGTTCCATCCCTTATTGAGTTGAAGAGTTGGGAAAAATTAATAGTAAATGGTGTCTTGATCATACTTTAGTGTTAAGATGCTAAACATTCATATCTTAGTTTTGCATTTTTCTAAAAAAATTCATGCCTATACACTGGTGATGGTTACCCTTTTTGTATCCTAATTAAATAAAATATTGGTTTAGTGTTTCAATTTGTGAGGTTTTTTCCTGTAAAATAAAGTGCATGGCGACCAAGCAGAATTGTTTTGATATATGACATATACCTCTCTCAAAGTTTACGCTGGTTTCAGCCCCTTGTTTGTGACTTGGAAGAAAACAGTAAATGGTGGGGAGCCTCGATTACGTGGATGCATAGGAACTCTCGAAGCTCGTGGCTTAATTAATGGATTCAAGGACTATGCTTTGACAAGGTTGTTTGCATTAGATATATTGATCCATTGTACTGCATGTCTGCTTTGCTTGGTGTTTGGCATTTTTAGGATATTAGGCATATTTAGTGTTCTCATATGTTTTCTTGAATCATATGTTGAATCTGATGATCCTATCATGGACACTATGAATTCAGATGACACTTGTGGTTTTGATCCACGGGTGAGGTTTAGCAAGACTTAGTGCCATGATAGAAGTGGTTCCGGTTCCATATGCTCATTCCTGAATTCTCGATTTTCCATCTTTTGCTGCATTTTTGTGCATCTTATTGTCTCCTTCCTAATCAGCTTGTATAAGCTATGTCTGTTGAGAAGTATGCGATAGAAATTGGTCTACAATGGAGCCCGATAAAATTTACATATCCTTCCTGCCAGTGAAGTTGAGAGTCTTATGCTTAAACACATTTATATACATTTTTTCTTGCGTATAAACTCATTTCTTTCTCAAGTCATCAATGGAATTTGGATCATTTTACAGTGTTTAATTTCTAATTAGTCTGCGGGAACAGAATTATGAATACTTAATGTCATTAGCTTCTTATTGTGCTCGGCTATTACTAATTTAGATCTTCTTAGTGAAAAGCATTGCTGCGCGCAATAGTCGGAAGCATCAATAGTGCAGATGTTTGTCTTTTCCTTTATCATTAAGCATCTTAATAATTTTTCACATTTTACAGTGCCCTGAAAGACCGACGATTTCCCCCTATACAAGCAAAGGAGTTACCTAACTTGGAATGTACAGTTTCCATCCTGATTAATTATGAAATTGCTCGTGACTACCTTGACTGGGAGGTTAGAGCGTTCATGAAATTTAATCTGTTGTGAAATTTGTGTAAATGCATGTATGCCTGATGTCCAACTTTCGCTTTTGACATGTATCGAACTATACGGATGATGTGCATTTGGCCTTAAATGTTTCCGTTAAATATTCTCCAATCTCTAGTATTTACATTGTCCTGGCAGGTTGGGAAGCATGGGATAATTATTGAGTTTAATGATCCTGATTACAATACAGCACGTAGCGCTACCTACTTGCCTGAGGTTGCTGCCCATGAAGGTGACTTCTGATCCTTTTGATTTCTCCCTTCATACAAAACTCGACTCTAAAATACTCATGCTCTGTAAATCCCTACCCTGGAAATTCTAAGTGAACCACTCACCCATATGGAAGACTGTTCACTACTGCCTAGTGCATACCGTCTAGCTCCAAGCTAACAATATTTAACTTGTTTTTATCATGTTAGGCTGGACCAAGATTGAAGCGATAGACTCGTTAATGAGGAAGGCCGGCTACAACGGCCTCATATCCGAACCCCTGAGAAGACGTATTCGACTGACACGTTACCAGAGCACTCTATTTACCATGCAATACGGTGACTATGTTGCCTATGTGAAGACAACTCGAGGTGCCGCTCCGACTATTTCTGGGGCAAAACCGAGCAATTGCTGGTAATTCCTCCACCTTCTGTTTTAAGCCTTGAACTATTTGGCTGCTGATAAGGGAAGGTATCATTGATTTCAGCAAAAAGCTGCATGGGACTTATTGCAAATGTACCAAATTCCATAAGATCCATTTCATTGTCAAGATACTACTTATTTAAATTTCCCCAAATGGAACTATTGTTCTCACTCATCGTATGTAATGATGATCATATTTGGGTTAATTGTTGATTTAAAACGTTTTAGCATATTCTTTGTCTTTGATAAAAAGAATGAGGTAAGGGAGTAAGAATTTTGTGGTTTCTGATGGTATTTACATGTCTAGTTATAAATGATGTTTAACCTCATTCGGAACCGAAGGTCCAACAACATTTTAAATACAATATTTTATTATAATCACATTACCCCTAATATGGACCTAAGAAACTGAAATTCTAGGAAAATTACATAAGTCTGTCTTATTTTCTAATCATGTGAGTCAGTCTAACTCCACGTAAAA
This sequence comes from Primulina huaijiensis, assembly GCF_012295235.1. Lineage (NCBI taxonomy): Eukaryota > Viridiplantae > Streptophyta > Magnoliopsida > Lamiales > Gesneriaceae > Primulina > Primulina huaijiensis. The sequence goes on from NC_133313.1 coordinate 19,530,620, forward strand.
GGCTGATTTTTTTTTTTATTACAAGCGTATGTATTGTTTGCAATATTCGATTCGAAAGCACCAAATTCAGAATATTTTATGTATTCAACTGCGGAAAACTTGAAGTGATCGAGCCAAGCGAATTGATGTCTAATTATTAGTTAGTATTTAGTACTAACACCTTGTCAATAAATCTCCTCGTTTAAAATAATCGGGATCATACAAATTTCAAGTAATCGCAAAGCAAGCTTTGATGTATGTAAACGAGCAAGAAGCTAGTCCGTGAGTTAATTAAGACATTAAAATTAGAGCAAAATTCAGTAAATACACTGTCAGAAGGACCAGAACCGCAAAATCCAATTGAATACTAGGAAAATTTCGAAGTCTTAGAAACATAAAACAGAATAGCCTTCACGACTTCGTAACAATTCCAGGATATTCATACACTAGTTGATCATATGAAACTTATTCAACACTCCCTCAAAACACAGCAGGTTCCCTTCCCGAAGCCCCAAAAATAGCCACAAATAAAACACAAAGCTGCATTTCATATCACGGTGTTGGTTGTTGTCAATGTCCCTTGAACATTCGGGTTATTTGTAGCATGCCCTTGTCCTCAGCTTTACCACCTTTCTTCCTGCAAATTTCTTAGCCTGGTCGCGCATTGGTGTATCTCTGTCTGGAGTCATATTCTTAATGCTCTCGTCTGGAGTCATATTCTTAATGCAGACTACACGCTCATTCTTGTTTACTGTATTACAAATAAATAATAAACAAATCACTTGCATCAGCAACAAGAGCAACAAGAACACAAAACAACGTAGCTGGTGATAATTGGCAAGTATGGTCAGTTTGCATGTTATATGTCAAGTCTATCCTATGTCCGAATACTACTGGAACTGGAGATTTTGTTTTCTATCTCATACGAGTATGGCTCGTTGTATCTAAAACCATTCTTCACAGTAAAAAAGATTTTAAAGAAGAATTGTAATTCTTCTCACTGTGATTTGGTGTTTCAGCTCAATGGAAGCCATCATCATCATTCATGGACGATACATCAGTCTTCAGCATCCAAGTTAGTTTGGGGCTTCTGTCACAATAATATCCAAAAAAAAGAAGAGATAATTACATCATTCCCTCATTAATATTACCGCTTAGGCGGCATAACGTGATGCACAAGTCACAGTTTCTGGTAAAGAAAGCGATTCTGAACAACTTGATCTCGTCATTTTTCTTTGATTAAAAGTCTCGAGTATTCTAAACTACTAAAGGGTTACTACAATAAAGATCAATAAATAAAAATGATCGATTATAGTTCCAGTATTTTTTGATAATTAAAAAACTCAAGTTTCTTTATTTTTCTCTCAAACATGTCGAAACACATTCCCCCTTTTTTATGTCAAATTTGGAATCTCCATTTTTCCGATGTTCTCAATTTATGTTGCAAAATCAGTATTTCGGAAAATGGTCCAAGTAGTTTCACCTTTTTCCACTTAGAATATCAGTTAAAAATGGATAACAAACAGCCAAATTTTCGTTTTTCCCAGCTGAAAAAGTTAAAGACAAAAAAATAACAGAAACCAAATAAACTCTCCCATATCAAACAGATGTTACCACAAAACCCTAAACCCTAATCCAAGCTGAGTATATTTTTCCATACGAACATTTCCAACACATGTGCGCGCACTAAAACATTCACACACATACAACAAGACATAAAGAGAGGTTTGAGATCTCACTATATAACCCCTTTAAAAGAGGATGATAACCACGATTAAGCTCAGTGATCACCTCCAGATGGGGATTTTTTTCTCTAAAAGCTGGAAGATGAGATTCCATAAATTGCCTAAATTCAAAATAAAAATACTCAGTCCTGTTTATAAGTTATATAACGAAATAATCAGTGCCATTTGACTCAGTAAAAATTAAGTTGTTTACCCATTTCCGTCAAGTATGCATGAGATGACCGTGAAAAATTCCTATGTTTGAGTCTTTCTTAGGATATGCAAATCTAGCCACTACATATTACCATAAGACGTAATAACTACACAGCAATGTGTTGTGCCACTATTCGAGAAATGAATTGTGGACTATCATCGGATAAGTTTAGACTTAGCTTTTAAACAAGGGAAAAGAGTAAACTTCAAATTATAATAGAGAATGAAGGGTATTCATTCGTAACAATACCAAAATTGCACTTAAAAGAAATAGTATACTAGACCTGATGTGTTAATCTCTAAGCTCACAAAAGCTTTGTCCACCACAAGAATAGCCACTCATTGAGAAAAATGAAAGGTGGAAGGAGACCCTGCGCTACCTACATTGGAGGGTTTGCACATGCCTGTATTTTTTGTATCTAAGGAATTAAGGATATATCAATAGTGTCCTTATCATACCATATACCACCCATTTTTGCAATTTTAGACACCCATATGAACACACTAAGTCCTATTTCTCGCACTATTGTGCGAACATAGATATCGATTTTTACGGGATACATATAAACAAGCATAATGTCACAATCTATGGAATGTGTGTTTTCAAACATCTTCATCTTCTTACAATGTGCAACAATTAAACTCTTCAGAGCTATGACCAGTCCAACTACACAGGGTTTCAAAATAAACTTTGTGGCTAGAAAAATTTTGACATAACCTCCCTGGACATACCAAAAAACCAGATAACAATTTTTATAATAAAAATACTCAAATGTAAAACCAACAGCACAAATATAAACCTTAAAAATACTCAAATCAGTCAAATGTAAAACCAACAGCACAAGTATAAACTTATTGCAGCGCTGGCTAGGACTAAACAGATAAAGTCACATGTAGTGCGCACTGGCTCAAACACACCAACATAAAGTCTAAACATAGGAAATAAAAACCGAAACAAAATACACATTCTTGGGGAATCTCCACGATAAATTTATAAAACTCCGACATAAGTATATATATATAATGGTTACAGAGTAAACTAAAGAATTCGTTCTAGTATTCTACAGCTTCTTTCCCATTCCCCTATATAACCAAAACTTCAAAACAAGGGGGCAACTCCTTTTCTTTATTATGGGTCAGGTAAACTAAGGTTCTTGAAACCAAACCCAACAAAATTTCAATCTTCATTTTCTCGTAATGCACGACAAAAATTCAACCAATCAAACTTTTTCCCCCCAATCCTATGAATATCATTAATCCTTCAAAAGCGAATTCCTTAAAAAAAAAAAAAAAAACTACCGAGACCCATAAACCAGCTGAAAAAAGCCTATTAAAAAGAATAATCTACGAACTGAACAAATAAAACTAACAACTCGAACAAATTGTTGAAAGATCAATTGACCTGATTCCTCTGCTGCTGCCCCCCAATTACAGAAACTCACAACGAGCTTTTGTAGTTGCCACACACCTCTCAATGACAGTTCCGATTCTTCTCTTCAAAAATCGCAGCTTCCCCAACACTGTGCTATTCAATTCATACTCTGAAAAAAGGGAACGCCACGAGGAAAACAAAAATGGGAAAATTTAGGGAAAAGGGATTCGATCGAAACTTATTTAAAAAAAAAGATTCACAAGTTAATTTATAAAAATGTATTTTCGTTTAAGTGTAAATATACCATTAATTTAAATTAAAANCTCATAGATGATACCCCATGGATGAGCCCATCAAGATCCGGCCCATACCTAAGGCCCACAGGTGAAGGGCCCATGACAAAGCCCATATGTTCTCCTATAAATACCAGGTTTGAGCGTACGGTTATTTCATTCACTATATTGTTTTCAGCAGCACCCCTAGCTGCTCCCCCTATATATCCTCAGTCTCTGACTTGAGCGTCGGAGGGGCTACGCCAGGACACCCTCCTGGCCCTTTCTAACGGTCTTATTTGTGATTTCAGGCTCAGGGTAATCTTAAAGCCCACGTCTGAACTAGTGACGCTCGTTCGGATCGGACCCAAAATTTCCCGTGAGTATCACTTGACGCCGTCTGTGGGAATTTTTGGGCTGAAACGTAGAGATGGTAGGCAGATGAGGAAACAGGAGAACTAACTCGGCATCGTCGCGTCCTCAGATGGGGCGTGAACAATCCCATGCTGAGACGAGACAGGAGCAACCGCGTCTTGAGACGCAGCGAGAAGAACCTCATCAGGAGGCAGGAGTTGAACCACCTCGTCACGAGACAAGGGCCGAGCAACCCCGTCCTAATGAAAATGTGGGGAACTTGACCCTGGAGCAATTGGGCCAGTTTATTACCCGAACAGTGGATGAGGCCATGAAAAGAAACCAAGTATCTATGTTCGCTGAAGAACAGGCCACTCGCCAAGAGCGAGAAGAAACTGCTGAAGGCCATCAGAGTAGAGTTGAAGAGACGCAGCCCCTCCCAAGTGAGGAGAATAGTGAGATGGGAGAGATGTGGAATGAAATACGGATGTTGAGGCAGCAATTGGGAAGTAGAGCGCCGGCACCCAAAAGAGGAAGTCCTTTTTCGCTTGCCATTCTGGAGGAAGGGCTTCCACCGAGTTTCCGACAATCAAATGTTGGAGAATACGATGGACATACCGATCCAGAAGAACATTTGGGGCGATTTGAGAATGCTGCCCTGTTGCATCAGTATACGGATGGAGTGAAGTGCAGGGTGTTTTTGGGCACGTTGGTGAGGTCAGCCCAGCAGTGGTTTAACACCTTGCAGCCCAACTCCATACGTTCTTTTGAGGACTTTTCAGCTGCCTTCTTGCACCGATTCGCTAGCAGCAAGAGGCACCAGAAAAATTATTTGAGCCTGTTCGTGATGAAACAACAGGAGTCTGACACTTTGCGAGAATTTGTCCAGCGTTTTAACAATGCAGCGCTGGAGATACCATCGGCTACCCCGGACATCATGATAAGTGCCTTCACCCAAGGCTTGAGAGGAGGGGAGTTTTTCAAATCACTGGTCAAGAAACCTTCATCGAGCTATGATGACTTGCTGGCTCGGGCAGAGAAGTATGTAAATCTAGAGGATGCCCAACGGTATAGAAGGATGGAGCAGCGGCCTGGAGGAAGTAGGATGGAGGGGGGGAGAGAGGAGGTAGGAAGAGAGGTTCAGGGGAAAAAGAGGAGGACATAAATAGAAGTAGAGGACAATTCTCATCACATGTTCCTCTGAACAGGAATCGCGATAAGGTAATGGAGGTGAGGGAGCCAGAGGGAAGGTGGGAGAAGTCGCAGAGAGCGGAGGACGGTGTTAGGATGCCTCCGGCGGACAGACGAGAGGGATCCTCATCCGGGGACCGACCGAAACCTCGCCCGTCTCCTAGGCGAGGTCGATGTCCTCCTTGGATCAACCAGAGGGTCGGAGATCCGAGAAGAGAAGGGCGAGGTCAGGATGTTCCTCGGGAACCTGTCGAGCCGAGGAGGAGAGCAGATGAAGATAACCACCCCACGAGAGGAATGATTCACATGATCTCGAGGGGTGCTACTGATGGAGACTTTGGGCGAGCCCGGAAAGCACACGGGAGGAGGTTGGAGAATTTTGAGATATCCAGGGGTGCAGACTTACCCCAAGATCCTGTCATCAGCTTCGGGCCGGAAGACCTTCGAGGTATCGTGGCTCCTCATAATGATGCCTTGGTGGTGACGGCCACTATTGCCAACTACGATGTGGCAAGGATCTTTATTGATAATGGGAGCTCTGTAAATATATTGTTCAAGAGCACGTTGGATCAGATGAAGGTGGAAGGATTCGAGTTTGATCCGGTCTCCACTCCTCTGTATGGGTTCGCTGGACATGCCATTCCGCCGCTGGGTCAAATTACTCTCCCCCTATCTTTGGGGCGCGACCCTCTGCGGGTAGCAAAGATGATAACATTTACCGTGGTGGATACCCCCTCATCATATAATGGAATCCTGGGGCGGCCAGCCTTAAAGGATTTCAGAGCCGTAGCATCCACGTATCATCAGAAGTTGAAGTTTCATGTGGGGAAGGAGGTGGGAGTCTTGTGCGGGGACCAGAAGGTCGCGCGTCGGTGTTATGAAGGGACGGTGAAGAAGGAGGGGAAGAGGGCGCGGGTGGAAGTCAATATGATTAGAAGGGGGAGGAGTGTGTTGCCTGTAGTGAGGAAGGAGGTTTGGGAGGTTATGGAGGAAGAACCGGAGGTCATAGTGCTGGGACCCGAAAAGAAAATGCTCAGAATAGCCCGTGACCTTGACCTAAGGGTTAGGGAGGAACTTATTGCCTTCTTACAGGCCAATCTCAGCGTGTTCGCTTGGTCAGCTCAAGAGCTCACTGGGACGGCCCCGGATGTAGCGGAGCATCGGTTGAACATCTTGCCGAATGCTCGCCCAGTAAAACAGAAGAAAAGACATTTCGGGCCTGAGAAAGATAAAGTTATACAGAAAGAGGTCGGTGAATTGCTTGAGGCTGGGCACATTCGAGAAGTGCAATTCCCTACTTGGCTATCGAATGTTGTCCTAGTCGCGAAGAGTTCAGGAAAGTGGAGGATGTGTGTGGACTTCAGAGATCTCAACAAGGCATGTCCTAAAGATTGTTATCATTTGCCTCAGATAGATCAGTTGGTAGACTCCACAGCTGGACATCAGTATTTGTGCATGCTGGACGCTTATCAAGGGTACCATCAAATCCCCTTGGCTGTGGAGGATCAGGATAAAGTGAGTTTCATCACCTCTGAAGGAATCTGTTACGTGGTCATGCCCTTCGGACTCAAAAATGCCGGAGCCACGTATCAGCGATTGATGGATAGAGTCTTTTCTGAGCAGGTGGGAAAGAATGTCGAAGTGTATGTGGACGACATCATGGTAAAGTCTAAGGATTCAACCCAGCTCATACCTGACTTAGTGGAGACCTTTTCCACACTCAGGTCCTATAGGCTGAAGTTGAACCCTCAGAAGTGTATCTTTGGGGTGAGGAGTGGGAAGTTTCTGGGTTATATGGTGACAGAGAGGGGGATTGAGGCTAACCCCGAGAAGGTTCGAGCTATCCAAGACATGGTTTCTCCCCGAGGACCAAATGATGTGCAGAAGTTGACGGGCAGGATCGCAGCCCTGGCGAGGTTTATCTCGAGGTCTGCTCACAGAAGCTTACCGTTCTTCCGGACTTTGCGGAAGGCGAAAAAATTTGAATGGGGTCCAGACTGCGAGAAAGCTTTTGGAGAGTTGAAGAAGTACCTTGCTGAGCTGCCTGTCCTGGCCAAACCGGCAGCAGGTGAGCCTTTGTGGGTATATTTATCTGCCACCGAGGAAGCTGTGAGTTCGGTCCTTGTCAAGCTGGAGGGATCGACTCAACAGCCAGTCTATTATGTTTCACATGCCCTCAAGGGGGCAGAGATCAGATACTCAGAGTTGGAAAAATTGGCTTTGGCTTTGGTGATGACAGCAAGACGTTTGAGACCATACTTCCTATCTCATCCAATTGTGGTACTCACCAACAGTCCATTGGGGAAGATCTTAACTCATTCAGATATGTCTGGTCATTTGGTTAAGTGGACTACTAAGCTGGGAGAGTATGACATCCAGTATGAGCCGAGAACAGCTATTAAAGCACAAGCCTTAACTGATTTTCTGGCTGAGACCGTGCATCAAGAAAATGAGGACCCTTGGAAAGTATATGTGGATGGTTCCTCTTCGAAGGAGGGAAGTGGAGTAGGAGTGGTATTGATTTCACCAGCTGGGGAGGAGGTGAAGTTAGCGGTAAGGTTGGACTTTCGAGCATCCAACAATGAGGCAGAGTATGAGGCTGTGTTGGCAGGACTTCGAGCAGCAATAAACGTGGGAGCTATTCGAGTACTTATTTTTTCTGACTCTCAGCTGGTAGCACAACAGATAAAGGGAATGTATGATGTAAAAGATGAAAAACTTATTGAATACGCTCAAGAAGTGGACAGAGTCAGAGAGAAATTCACAGAGATTATATTTGAACAAATTCCCAGGAAAGAAAATGAAAAGACGGACACTCTAGCCAAAATGGCTGGGACAATGGGAAGTTGGAAGACTAGAGATGTGGTCTTTCAAGTCGAACTCACACCTCACACAAGTTCACCTGCAATGGAGCAAGAAAAAGAGGATTGGAGAACTGCTATAATTGATTACTTGAAAGAGGGAAAGCTTCCTGATAACCCTCGCGAAGCTCGTAAGTTGAAGACAAAGTGTTCGCGTTATGTGATGATCGGAGAAGTGTTGTATAGAACGTCTTTTGCAGGGCCGCTTCTTCGATGCCTGAGTTATCAAGAGGCTGATTATGTACTCCGAGAAGTTCATGAGGGGTGCTGTGGAAATCACCTGGGGGCTTATGCATTGGCAAGGAAGGTGTTGCTAGCCGGTTATTGTTGGCCCTCAGTGCTGCATGATGCTCAAGAGATAGTGATGTCTTGTGATAGTTGTCAACGTCATGCCTGGTTGCATCACCGACCGACAGCGATGATGAAAGCTATCACGGCCGCCTGTCCTTTTGACCAGTGGAGAATAGATATTGTGGGGCCTTTTCCTATAGCTCCTGCTCAGAAAAAGTTCTTATTGGTGGCAGTTGATTATTTCTCGAAATGGGTGGAAGCAGAGCCGTTGACAAGAATCACTGAGAATGACGTTCTGAAATTCTTGTGGAAGAATATAGTATGCAGATATGGGGTGCCTAGAAGATTGATATCTGATAATGGGAGACAGTTCCAAGGGGCTAAGATCCAAGCTTGGTGTAAAGAGATGAAGATACAACAAGTCTTTACCTCTGTAGCTTACCCGCAGAGTAATGGTCAGGTGGAGGTGACTAATCGAACGCTAGTGCAGGGTCTAAAAGTTAGACTTGGCAAAGCTAAAGGCAATTGGGTGGATGAGCTACCAAGTGTCTTATGGGCGTACCGAACCACTCCGAGAGAAGGAACCAAAGAAACTCCTTTCAGTTTGGTCTACGGTAATGAGGCAGTGCTCCGGGCTGAGATTGGGTTGGAATCGGCCAGAGTAATGTTTTATGACGAAGATAATGCGACGAGACGGGCAACTGACCTTGATCTTTTGGAAGAAAAGAGGGAGGCTGCAAGCATTCACATGGAAGCTTATAAAAATCGCATTGCGCAATCTTATAATCGGAGGGTCATTCAGAGAAGCTTCCAGGTAGGTGACTTGGTCCTGAGGAAGGTGCAAGAAGAGCAGAGAGGAAAGTTGGATCCGAAGTGGGAGGGCCCCTTCAAAGTGATCGAGAAGCTGAACTCTGGAGCCTATTACTTGGAGAATGCGCAAGGCAAGGCTTTGAAGAGGCCCTGGAATGCTTATCACCTTAGGAAGTATTATTCTTGATTCCATCGTTGATGTATTTCATTTTTTTTGAATTTTTCCATGTAATCGGCTGGAATTCAATAAAATCAAGTTCTTCTTTTCGGTTCATGAATGTTGTTGTATTATGATGGTGATAAAAATTAAATTTTCCTACTAAGGCATCGCCTAGTAAAGGAGCAGCGGACAGGAGGAAAATTAAAATTTCCTACTAAGACATCGCCTAGTAGAGGAGCAGTGTGCAGGAGAAAAATTAAAATTTTCCTACTAAGGCATCGCCTAGTAGAGAAACAGTGGGTAGGAGGAAAATTAAATTTTTCTACGAAGGCATCGCCTAGTAGAGGAGCAGAGGACAGGAAGAAAATTAAATTTTCCTACTAAGACATCGCCTAGTAGAGGAGCAGCGGGCAAGAGGAAAATTAAATTTTCCTACTAAGGCATCGCCTAGTAGAGGAACAGAGGGCAGGAAGAAAATTAATTGTCCTACTAAGGCATCGCCTAGTAGAGGAGCAGAGGGCAGGAAGAAAATTCATTTTCCTACTAAGGCCTCGCCTAGTAGAGGAACAGAGGGCAGGAAGAAAATTAATTGTCCTACTAAGGCATCGCCTAGTAGAGGAGCAGAGGGAAGGAAAAAAATTAAATTTTCCTACTAAGGCATCGCCTAGTAAAGGAGCAGAGAAAAATTAAATTTTCCTACTAAGGCATTGCCTAGTAAAGGAGCAGAGGGCAGGAGAAAAATGTAATTTTCCTACTAAGGCATCGCCTAGTAGAGGAGCAGCGCGCAGGAGAAAATTAAATTTTCCTACTAAGGCATAGCCTAATAGAGGAGTTAGAGGGTGGAGGGGTTGAATTTTTATTTTCCTGCTAAGGTATCGCCTAGCAGAGGAGTTAGAGGATGGGGTGTGGAATTTTTACTTTTCTGCTAAGGTGTCACCTAGTAGAGAAGTTAGAGGGTGGAGGTGTTGAATTTTATTTTCCTACTAAGGCATCGCCTAGCAGAGTAGTTAGAGGATGGGGTGTGGAATTTTTACTTTCCTGCTAAGGTGTCACCTAGCAGAGGAGTTAGAGGGTGGAGGTGTTGAATCTTATTTTCCTGCTAAGACATCGCCTAGCAGAGGAGGTAGAGAATGGGGTGTGGAATTTTTACTTTCCTGCTAATGTGTCACCTAGCAGAGGAGTTCGAGGGTGGAGGTCTTGAATCTTATTTTCCTATTAAGGTGTCACCTAGCAGAGGAGTTAAAGGGTGGAGATGTTGAATCTTATTTTCTTGCTAAGGTGTCACCTGACAGAGGAGTTAAATGGTGAATGTGTTGACATTTTTTATTTTCCTGCTAAGGTGTCACCTAGCAGAGGAGTTAGAAGGTGGAGGTGCTGAATTTTTATTTTCCTGTTAGAACATCGCCTAGCCGAGGAGCTAGAGGGTAAGGGCGTCGAATTCTTACTTGCTTGCTTTAGGTATGCCTACTAGAAGAGAAGGAGAGTTGTATATTTTATTAGCCCTTGTGGTTTAATAACATCAAAGATAAATTCGTGAGAAGCAGTAAATTCAAATGCAAAATACTCAAGGTTGCATAAAACGAGTTTCAAACATGCCAAAAGTGTGCGAAAAGAAATAACTAAATGTAAACCTCACAAAAGTTACATAATACTACGGAAAGTAAAGCAGTGCAGAAAGTAACAGAATATGGCCCGAAGGCCTACAATGTCTGCATAAATGAGAAAATAACACAAGTTTTTTTTTTTAAAAAAAAATGGTCTAGAGATCAGGAGGGAGACTAGCTACAAAGTCCTCAAGGCTGATGAAATCAGTGGGAGCGCCGGACGGAGGGTAGCCTTGAGCCTTGAAAAGGTCAACTGCACTCTCAAAACCCACCTCCAAGTAGTGAAAAGCTCTCGGGCCACAGATCTCAACGAATTCTTCAGATTTGAGAAAGTCTTCTTTGAAGGAGGAGGCTTCTGCAGCATGTCGCGCCTTGGCGTCTTTAAGTTCAGCTCGCGAATTCTTTAACTCCTCCTTCAGCTTCTGATTCTCTTTGACGTGGTCCTCTATCAGTCGCTGAAACTCCTGTTTCTCCTTCAAGAGCTCGCCACATTGAGCTTGAGATTCCGAAAGCTCTTTAACGTGTGTCGCTTTCGCTTCATCTAGGGTCGTCTGGAGTTGGTCGCAAAGAGCCTTACTTTCGCGTAAGTCATGGCAAGCGCTGGACCAACTCTCCTAAGTACATCATGCCCTGAGTAAGATAGATAAGAGTGAAAAAACGACAAGAAAAGCAAGCATATATTGAATATCAGTCTAGAATCTGGAATGAGAAGTATACCTCAGCGATACTGCTGCATGTCCGGCGGGTAAGATCAGACCATCCCAGTGAACTCATGAACATCGCATCTGCGTGGGAAGGAAGCTGATACAATATCTTCTGAGCTAAATGAGAAGGACCTCGACCAACGATGACCGACTCCGACGTGTATAAGAGGTGTATACTCGGCCCGGTGATAGGCCCATCATCCGACTCGGGTGCTTCCGGAGAGGAGACCGTTGTGGCTGAGATCTCAGAAATCTTGCGCTTGCTCTTCTGTGGAATGGACGGGCCAGGGTCGGCGGATGTCTTTTCTTTGCCAGATGGAGGATGTGATTCAGCCTGAGGAGGTGGGGAGGAGGCTCGCTCCTGAGTGGAAGAGGAGGAGCCTGCCTTCTTCTTCTTTGCCGGGGTGGGCAGGCCAGCAGGTTTTGTCGCGGTGGTAGAGCATGTTCCCTTCATTTCCGTCTTGAGTGCTGAGGCAACTGACTTCTGAGGTACTGATGATGAACCCTCAGTCTTCTTCTTTGCAATTTCACGGAGAAATAGAGCATTCATAACTCTAGTACCTGCAAGCAAAGACAATGAACCAGATGAGAGTGTTATCAAGTAACGTAATAAGAAAAAGAAAAAACAAGAAACATGAAAAATAAGAATATCTACCAGCATTCTCTTTTAGCTTAATTTTGGCTGGACTCAACCCCGCATGGCACAAGAGATCTTCAGATAGGAGTTGGAGAATACTAAAACATCGATCTCCTAACACTCTCATTATACGCAGATATTCTTTATCTTTCTTGTACCCTTTGGAAAGCTCAGGTTTGGTGAATGTAAGGTACCAATCTGTGAAATAAGTCAATTCTTTGGGGGGCTGAACAAAGAAAAAATATTTTTTTCCAGTCCTTCACATGACTGGGGGCCCCGTCAAGAAGCTTGTGACTAGACCGAGAGGTCACATAGAAAGGTCCGTCCTTAGACTTGGCTAAAACCAAGAAGTAGGAGAAAGTCGTGCAGTTCAGCGGAAGGTCTAAGGCCCTAAATAGCACAGCGAAGCAGCATATCGAGCGGAAAGCATTGGGGGTGAGTAAACCTAAATGCACCTGATAATACTTGCTTAACTCTTGGAGGAAATCGCACAAGGGAAAACGAAGACCTGCATCAAGGTGGTGCTGAAAGAAAGTGTAGCAGCCTTTGGGAGCTAGATAGGGTCGGTCCTCGGAGGTAGGAATGATGATCTGATGGGAAGAAGGAATGTGCCACAAAGTCCTAAGTTTTGACTCGCTATCAGAAGGGATGTGGGAAGACAAATGACCGTACCATAAGTTATCTGCGTCAGATATGTTCATCTGTTGGGTCACATGGCGAACTTCCTTACCAGGACGGCCATGGGTGGTGACTTCCTCCTCGTGAGAATCAAGGGTAAATTCAGGATCAGTAAGGAAAATCCTACTCTGGCTAGACTTGCTAGACCCTCTAGACCTCTCGGAATCACTCGAAAAATTAGACTCGGAATCACTCGAGGAACTAGATGCGGAATCGAAAGAAGACATAAGTGTTAATGATAATCAAACAGAAAAAGGAGAGAACTGACCCGAATGAGATGTGGAAAAATACTCAAGGAATAAGACCGCAAGGATGAGCCGGGGACGAGCACAAGGATGTCCGAGCGATGTGCGCTTGAGCGTGCAGGTGTCTCGAGCGCTGAGCGAGGCAAGATGCTCGGGCGCTGGCCGAGCGTGTAGATAGCTTGGGCAAGAGTGTGCGCGGGGAGGGCGAGGCTTCGAGGCTGATGATTGGGCGAGGCTATCGAGCTTGTGGTGAGGCGAAGGCTTGGCGAGGGGAGAGGGTGTGTGGCTTGCTGGCGAGGCTGGCGATGGTGGTGGGGCGAGGGTGTATTGGCGAGAGTGATGGGGAGGCGCGGCGAGGGCGCGCGCTGCACTTGGTGAGGCGAGGGCTTGGAGAAGGGCGAGGGCGAGGGTGTGTGGCTTGCTGGCGGGGTGGGGCGAGGGTGTATTGGCGAGAGTGATGGGGAGGCGCGGCGAGGGCGCGCGCTGCACTTGGTGAGGCGAGGGCTTGGCGAGGGGCGAGGGCAAGGGTGTGACTCGCTGGCGAGGCTGGCGACGGTGGTGGGGTGAGGGTGTATTGGCGAGAGTGATGAGGATGCGCGGCGAGGGCACGCGCTGCACTTGGTGAGGCGAGGGCTGGGCGAGAGGCGAGGGCGAGGCTTCGCTGTTGCCGGGGAGGACGAGGGCGAGGCTTCGAGGCTGCTGATTGGGCGAGGCTATCGAGTTTGTGGCGAGGAGGGGAGAAGGCTTGGCGAGGGGCGACTGTGAGGGTATGGCTTGCTGGCGAGGCTGGGGACAGTGGTGGGGCTAGGGTGTATTGGCGACAGTGATGGGGAGGCGCGACGAGGGCACGCGCTGCACTTGGTGAGGCGAGGGCTGGGGGTTTGCGCGCTGGCGGAGGGCGCGAGGGCGAGTGCGGCGAGGCTGGCGACGGTGGTGGGGCGAGGAGGCGAGGCGAAGGCCAGGAGCTCGCGCTGAAGATGGCGAGGCGAGTGGAAGATAGTGGCTAGGGTGTGCGTGACGGTGACGGTGAGGTGATGATGAAGCGGAACGCGCAGGTGAGGCGTGGGCTGGGGAGAGCTGGCAAGTGAATTGCAGAGCAAATTCTGTAGGGGAGAAGTGGAATTGAAGTGAAGAGGGAACCTCTATTTATAGGGGAAGTCCGACCAAATCTTTTCTTTCGGAGCAAGATTACGACAAACGAAATTAACATCGTTCGTTAACGACAAACGAAATTAATTTTTCTGCCATGGTACGTCCTCATCGCCGATAAACCAAGGACAACACATTTAATCGAACTTTGAACCTACGATTCAGTTCGACTTGGGAGGGGGAGACTGGTGATACCCCATGGATGAGCCCATCAAGATCCGGCCCATACCTAAGGCCCACAGGTGAAAGGCCCATGACAAAGCCCATGTGTTCTCCTATAAATACCAGGTTTGAGCGTACGGTTATTTCATTCACTATATTGTTTTCAGCAGCACCCTTAGCTGCTCCCCCTATATATCCTCAGTCTCTGACTTGAGCGTCGGAGGGGCTACGCCAGGACACCCTCCTGGCCCCCTTCTAACGGTCTTATTTGTGATTTCAGGCTCAGAGTAATCTTAAAACCCACGTCTGAACTAGTGACGCTCGTTGGGATCGGACCCAAAATTTCCCGTGAGTATCAATAGATGACCCAAATAAAAGATTTGTCTCACAAAATACGACCGTGAGACCGTCTCACAAAAGTTTTTGTCTTATTTTAAAACTAAAAATCTTATTTATAATATTTTTTTTCTGAAAATAATGTATTCAATTAAGTTTTATTATTATTATTTATTCAGTTATAATTTTATTGTTTTATTATATAACAATTTGGGTCATACCCAAGAAAGGAGAAATAGAATGCAAATAGTGGAATAGGTGGCAATAATTCATTTCTATATATTTCTACTGTCCTCTAGCTTACGTCTTAATTTCCAATTTCTTAACCGCAACGCAATCCGCCCAAATTAATTAGTATCATTCCAGAAGATGATCCGGATCTATTGATTTCGCTTCGTATCACAGGTTTCAGTTTAATCGTTTCATGGATTTGATTTAGCTTTTATTTGATGATGATAAGTATCATGTTGTTTTACTTTGATTATTTTGAGTTACCACTTTTTATCGTCATTTTCGGCTTGAGGTATGCAATTATTGTCTGGGTTCTTTACGATTTTCACTCGTTGAGTGTCCACTTGCAATTCGAGCATGATGATTTTTGTTGCGACGCCGTTGATTTTGTTGGTTTTGAGTTGTTAATTTAATTATTTTGATTGCTCGTGGTTAGGGTAATGGGGTTACGTTTACTTTTGGCTGTAAAGAAATTGTATAGATGCATGCCGGAGCTGATTTGGGTCTTAGGTCTCGTGTGTTATTTCTGTACTTTTTCTTTGCTTGGGTTTCGAGTAGAGAGAGTACATTGGCTGAGCTTGTGTCTTGTGATTACTGATTCATTTGTTTGCCTAAGTTCTTTTATCTCTTTAATTTTAGGTGGAAAGGACTTATCCTTTAACTCTAGGTGGAACGGACTTATCCCTGGCGTTAATTTGTTTTGTGGGATTGGTTTTTGGAAAATGAGTCCAAAAGGTTTGATTTACAGCTTCGTTGCGAAAGGGACCGTTGTTCTGGCCGAGCACACTCCTTATTCTGGAAACTTCAGTACAATTGCCGTTCAATGCTTGCAAAAGCTTCCTTCGAATAGCAGCAAGTATACTTACTCGTGCGATGGTCACACGTTCAATTTCCTCCTCGAAAATGGATTTGGTACTTGATCCTTAACGTTCTCAACTGTGCATGTGCCCCTTTTCAGCTCAAATTATATCTAGAGAAATTATAATGCTCATTTGATTTGCAGTCTTCCTCGTAGTTGCTGACGAATCAATGGGAAGAAGTGTACCTTTCGTATTTCTTGAGAAAGTGAAGGATGATTTCAAACAACGGTATGGAGACAGCATCAAGAATGACGGTCAACACCCTCTAGCAGATGATGATGAGGACGATGATTTGTTTGAGGATCGATTTAGCATTGCGTATAATCTTGACCGAGAATTTGGGTGCGTATATAGCTTGTTTTTCGTGGAAATGCACGATGAATTAAATTTTCTGATGTCCAAAAATGTGCAGAATTTTTATATTGTGTTCCTTACTAGGCCAAGGCTTAAAGAGCACATGGAATATTGCATGAATCATCCTGAAGAAATTAATAAGCTATCCAAATTGAAGGCACAAATAACAGAGGTCAAAGGGATAATGATGGACAACATAGAGAAGGTAATCGTTCATTTCATACAACTGTTAGATAGAATGTAAATTAAGTTTAAATGTCGCATGGGTGTTAAAAAAATGTACCGAAGATTACGTTTGTGTGCGATAAAAGTGGTTGTTTCCGTTGTATTTGACCATTTTTCTTTTCATCTCTTTGGCCTTTTCATGTTTGTAATTATAATGGTTCTGATTTGCTAAATCAAATTCTGATTTGCTAAATCAAATTCTGATTAGCTAAGGTTGCTAAATTGTCAGTTAGGAGATACATGAAACTGCATTGACAATGGTAGTGAATATTTTAGTCAAGATCCACTTGTATCAACTCCTGGTCCATTAAGAGTTGAAGTCAAAGAGTTTTGCTTGTGCAACCCGCTAGAAGGATCTTTTTGTCTCTTTAACCCCTCTCTGTTTTGTCTGAGTGTTCATATGTGATATGATGAAAATTTTCCGAGTCTTGTGAGCTGGACACTGGACTAACACCTAGCCTTTGCAAATAAGCATGGCTTACATAGAATTTTGTGCCAGAAGAAGATTCTCTACTAACATATATCATGCATTCTCAGTGAAAAGGATGTGGACTTCTTTTTGCGGGGGGGGGGGGGGGGGGGTTTGGGAGGATACAGATAGCGGAGGATGCAGATAGCTGTAAGCTCATGAAATGAGACAACCCTTCAAGCTTTAAGTGTAAAAGATGTCTCGTTATTCTCTTTCCTCTTCAGCTTTGACTAATTCACAAAGTCGTGGCTCCAAAAGGACCTCTTAATTCTTCCGGTCATTAGGGATCATGGATTAAGAATACTGAAATCAGCTCCTTGTGTTATTTCTTCTTTTTTTAGCATTTTATGAATGTCAATACACAGTACTTTTTAACTCAAGGGATCTAAATTAAAAAATCTTCCTCTCTCATTTTGTCATTCATGTTCACCAAATGATTCCTTTGAAGTTTGTGAGGTTAGTAAAATATAAATCGAATTATTGTCGCCTCCCACGAATACGTGCTTTTGGGACAACAGGCTTAATTTGGTTAATTAGGGCCAAGAGGTCAAAGATTAAGACTCTTTGAAGAGAGCAAAATCCCATATATTTAAGTTGGTGCACGTCTTGGATATTGAAACTCAGCATATTAGAAATCCCTGCTCTTGGCTCCCACTTAGTACAAAGCTACTGATTGATTATCTTCTCTCAATTGAGCTCAAGCTTTTACACTAAGCGGTTTTAACATAGCTCCAATTATTGAACTATTTTTTTGCCTTCAGGTTTTGGATCGTGGTGAGAAGATTGAACTACTGGTTGATAAAACAGAAAATCTTCAGTTCCAGGTGAGAATTTTCTTCTGTCTGAACTTGCAGGAAAATATAGATACTTGGAACGTGATAGTAACATGTTCAGGAGAATATATTTTTCAGGCTGACAGCTTCCAAAGGCAAGGAAGGCAGCTGCGTCGTAAAATGTGGCTGCAAAATCTTCACATGAAGCTGATGGTCGGAGGAGCTGTTCTCGTCCTGCTCTTCATCATTTGGTTCATATTTCACTAAACATGGCAGACTTTGGATCTGAAACGTAATGAATATATTGTGAGTGAGCTGTGTTTCTTTTCTCGTACTAGCACGGTATGTTCATGTATATTTGTTGGTGCAACACTATGACATCGTTAATGTTCTTGCACATTACACGCATATTCCTTCCAGATCATTTATCTTCATCTTGTTAATTTAGCAAGCATTGTGTTGTCTTCCTGGATACTACGCACAATCGATATGCAAAGGCTCTTTTAGCTAAGCTGTCGTCATTTCAGCTAAAGCTCTTTTACGCAAACTGAATTTTATTAGTAATGTCAATAATCAAGGAATTTTCATACTAATTAATATTTGCTTGACCTTTGAATTTTAACTCGATTCCATAATTTTATATTTGAAATATATATTTTAAACTGCGCTCATCCCACGCCATTGTTGATCTTTAATTCCAACAATATTTCAATAATATTCGTATAAATATAAAATACCCATTAGTCTTTATACATTTAAAGTCTGTACGGTATGTCATACCTTAAATTTCAAATAAATACAGTATTTTAACATATAATTCTTACTCGACTCGATCGTAACACATAATTATTTACATATAGACACAACGATGACCAAACACTTGTTTCTTTGCAACTCCAACTATTATAAGTACATTATACACACAAAAATTTAAGAGTGAGTCTTATGTGAGACCGTCTCACACAAGTTTTTGTCAAAATTTTAAATGGTTTTTTTTACGTACAAATAGCAATCCAATGAAAATAATTTACGAGATACATTTGATATTACCGCGACATTAATGTCCTACATATGTTAGTTGATAATCCACGATTTTTTTTGTTAAATATACATTGATTTATAGTTGTTATTTTTAAATAAAAATTTTGGTCCTTTGAATTAAAAATGGATGTATATATTTTTTTTACAATGTAAAACAAACAATTAATTATATTAAATCATCACCATTTGAGTTTATCCAGCCAAAATATTTGGAGACTGAAATTTTAAGAAATATTTACATACATAAATTTTAAATCAATTGTTCATGATTAGTTTTTGTTTTTTTTTAATTTTAGTCGGATCTTATCCGACTCGTTTTTTGTCGATTCGGGTCCAACCCGGTCCACGGGCTTGAATCTTATTTATTTTAATAAAAAAATCGAGGCAAAAGATAAAGGGCTGTTTGGCTTCGCAGCATCTCGTGAAGAAAACACAATTAAAATGGCAGGTTCAATTCTGAAAACCAGCGCAGAGAAGTTGGGACCCTTCGCGCGGAAACAAGTTCTGTCCCTAACGGACGCCGCGGCCGCTAGAATACGGCAGCTTCTTGAGAAGCGCCAGCGTTCTTACCTCAAGCTCGGAGTCAAGGCTCGCGGTTGCAACGGCTTATCCTACACGCTCAATTATGCCGGTGAGTTTCATTTTCCTTGTTTTTTTTAATAATTGATTCTGCCTACGCTAGGAGATTGGCCTTCGAATTTTTTTTTTATGGGTAAGATATTGTGAGAATTTGTTAGTCTACGGTTGATTGTGATCGTATTAGTTTCAAATTTTTTAGCGTGCACTTGATAACTCATAATCTATTAAGATTTGCATTCGAACAGGGGAAAAGTTACATTTTTCGGTGATGCTGTGATGCTCGTTTAAATTTGAACTCATACCTCTGGTTTATTTGTGGGGGTGATGAACTTGGATTCACTTTTGTAATTTTACATGTAAAAGACGAGTGAGCTGGATGGCGATTCAATCCATCACGATCACGAGTTTTACCGTGGTATATAGTGACAGAATTGTTCAGTTTAATTCTTGATTGAGCTTTGTCGATTTCATTCTATTGAGTTTGATATAAATTTCGAAAGTTTCTCTATGCTGTAAATAATTGGCTTCATAAGTTTTGCCATGGGCGTGAAAAATTCACGGTAATCACCCGAGTATGGTTGCATCTATGCTGAACTGGTTGATATACATTCTTGTAACAGTTAAGCTTGATTATTGAAATATGCGAGGGGTGTATCTTTAATGTGACATTCCGAAATTTATCTCATTTTAGTTTCGCTGGTGATATTATTCTACCATATTGTTGTTTCATTTGAGTTGATCGCTTTGTTCTGAATTGTTAACTTTATCAAATTCACAGATGAGAAAATGAAGTTCGATGAATTGGTCGAGGATAAAGGGATAAAGATATTGATTGATCCAAAGGCTCTAATGCATGTCATAGGGACCAAGATGGATTTTGTTGATGATAAACTCAGGTATGTGATAGTTAAATACTTACTCTTTCTGATGAATTTAACTTAGTGGCATTTTTGTTTGTATTTTTTGCACATATGTTTTGTGCTTTTTAAATCATCTGATCCTTCATTCGTTCTATTTGGTCGAAGATTAAATTCAGGGAACCGAGTTTACCTTAAATCCACAAATATTCCTTTAAGGGTGATCTTTTCTCTCCAGTGCTTTCAGTAACATTTTAATCCAAAATATTAAAGAGAAAAACTCATCCTTTCTTCTATCCCTGATTTGCGGTAATGAAATTTTGGCATAGACAATGTGAATTACAGGACACATGAGAATTTCCATTTTAAGTTATATTCCCTGAATCATAAATTTCCGGCGACAACAATTTGTTTGGTTATGCGGTTCCCAAAGCCTGTTTAAGATACCAGCGACAGCAGGGATGACCATAAACCTTAGGGAGGCGAGAAATACTCTCTATGCTACCTATTTTCCATGTGCGAACATAATTGCCTCAACCCGCCCCCTACCCCGGTCTCAGCCTCATATATTTGGGTGCAATTACGTACTCTGACTTCTCTACATGCTCTTGAGCAGATCTGAGTTCATATTCATTAATCCAAACTCCAAAGGGCAGTGTGGCTGTGGAGAGTCTTTTATGACAGTGAGCAATTCTGAAGCAGCCAAACCAGGTGGCAGCTCGTGAGCATAAGTTACTTTGAGCTTGTATTTTCTTTATTTACACAAGAAGTCAAGAACAGATATAGAGATCGAACGCACATGCTAGATCGAAGAAAAACCAACTAGAAATTAAGTTGAAGAAACTGAATTGGCCCGTGGAGTCCGGATTTTGTAGGTTTTCCAGATTGGAATAAATTACCGATATCGGTGTTGTAGCGAAAACAAACGAATGTTTAGACTTTGTGTAATGTCCATAGATTGTTTCTGCTTACGATTTGTGTCAAGAAATCACTATAACGGAATAATAATGAATAAAAAGCATTAACTTGCTCTTCCATTTTATCACCGCTGATCCATTTTGTTCTGATGCGTTTATTTGGAGAAATTCTTGCCTAAGCCAAGTTACCAATGCATATTTCATTTTTCAAACTGGGATGTCACATTATATACAACACCATTTATTATTAATATGAGATTCTTATACTAACCACTCTCGATCTTCAAGACACACCAATTTTCTTTTCGAAAATACTCATTTCCCACAACATCGTTTTTTCATTGAAAATTAAATTAAAAAAGCCTCATTTTTTCATTTGTGAGCTTGAGTTAAATTTTTTTAAATATGTTTGAAGCTCAAAAATTGCAAACAAGTATAGAACCATTGTAAATAGCTCACAAATAGACTCGAACCATTTTCCAAGATACATCTCACAGAGAAACATCACCAAATTTTCCATAAGCATTTGACATAAACATTTTCGAAGTTAAGTTCAAACTTAATATAATGAAGAAACAATGGTTTCCTGACCAGTGTAATCAAGATTGTCAGAAGTGCTAGAAAAGTTCAAAGAACTCATGCCAGACTACCCATTGGCGACAACCTATGCTTTGACCATACTTCCAGGGCTTCACGGTGAAGAGCATTCATACGAATGTAAGGCCTTTTTTCACGAATTAATTTTTCAGCACTTTTCCAATCTTCTGCTAGGCCAAGAGCCACCAAAAGAGCACACATTACTGCAACGCTTCGTCCATGTCCTAAAGAATGATAAAATTGTAAGTACCAAATTTCATCAATGTGCAAATGTTGTCAGCTTTTGGACTAGAATTAGTTCACCAAGGCAACAAAGCTCACATTATGAAGTCATTTGGAATAAATGTAAAAACCCTTGATAGGCATAAATCTTTTGTGCACAGAGGGAAAATTGAACAAGAATGGTCATAATTCAGACCAAAAGATAACTAATTCAGGCTGAAACTAAAGGAGAAAAGGACTCTTACTGCATTGGAGACTGTAAAGATGCAAGCCAAATTTGAATAAATGAAAGCCTGTTCACTGTCTTTCTGGAAAATAACATAACCCTAGCCTAATCTTTCATTTGAATGAATAGAAACTCTGGTATCGTCCTCAAAACAACTCAGCTTTCTAAAAGCCTAAAACAACCAGTATATCAAGTCTACCCATTTTTTCCATGTATAAGCGATAAAAACCTTCTCTCTTTAAACTTATTGCATCTCATTTTTAATGTTCATAAGAATTATATACTGGAGAAGAGAAGACATGAAACAGATACAATTCACTGGCAGAACTGTGTTATCAGGATATCAAAGCTGAAAGAGCAAAACCAATCCACAAGCTAATATTCAAATCCAGCAGAAGTCAGAAAGACAGATTCACAGGAATCCTACTACTCATGTATTAAACAATCGAGAACATGTTTTCCTGACTATAAGGACCATCAAAAAAGACACAGAGAGAGAGATACATATCCTTTGACAATAGTTCACTGTAAAAATTAGTTGGTTGGACTAAAACAATAATATTCAGCCAGTAGTTGCAGTTCTTACATAGCTGATGTAAAAACCTAGCAAGTACACCAGCTCATTCTTATTGTGGCTTTCCATGTTCAGC
Organism: Primulina huaijiensis; assembly: GCF_012295235.1. Lineage (NCBI taxonomy): Eukaryota > Viridiplantae > Streptophyta > Magnoliopsida > Lamiales > Gesneriaceae > Primulina > Primulina huaijiensis. The sequence goes on from NC_133313.1 coordinate 19,553,363, forward strand.
AATTTATTGATTCATAATATATTCTCATCCTCTCATAACTCTCATAAAACTGATACACAAACGTTCCATTCAGGCACTCGATAATATCCGAGAAAACCAATTACAAGCATATTATAGGATGATATAATGAAAACAACAATATTGACTGAACATTAAATATACTCTCAATGAACTAGCAATTCATGATCTCTAACAACTGAAATGAACTTTTAACACTTAATATCATACCATATGAGCAATGAACAAAAATAGGAGTTTTCTGAGCAATCTTTCGACGAGCCCATTTCACCGCAGACTCAATCTCACCCGGCCGAGGAGCCCGAGTATCCCATGTAGGAATGCAAAAATATGCATGCCCTGATACCTCCATTTTCCTAGGCAATTCACAGGTGCAATCAATTATAGCCGGATTACCGGGTGGCAACTTATCTGGCAAATAAGGCCAACCTCCAACATACAAACCTTCACTGATCTTACTGTACGGATCCTCTCTACTTGTAAATCTTCTTACAGCCGAAAATGCTCTCACGAAATATCAGTTAGGACTGAACATAACCAAAGACCAAATTGGAAACTTACCATCTGAACCTTTTCCTAGAAGCATCGGCAGATTTACGGAAGGATGGGAAGCAATTGTAACCAATAATGATACCAAAGATGCATACAAAATTGGTATTGTAAGCAAAGTGAAGCCAAGATATCTAAGAGATGCAAAGAAAATGAATAAAGTTGCTGCCTTTAGGCCTATGAGGAAAGACATACCAACACCCATTATTTTTCTTGAATCGAAAGAGAATCGTATGGGGGAAATTTTCTTCTTGAAAATGTACGGTTTGAGTTAACAGGAATGAATAGGGTGATTAGGAGTCAGCATCGAACGCACGGATAGAGGAGCGAATAAAGGTGGAGCCTTTTGTGTTCGTTTCGAGTTGATGACAATTTATTCCACACATCTACCCATAAAATGATTGCGAATTACACTTTGCCCTCTCAACTACACACAAAATACATTTTTTTCTCTGAATTTTCAAATGTACAGACTACAGTGTATCCATTTACCAGAGAAAAGAGATTGTTGTTCTTTGCTTGAACTGAAATAATCCACGGGACAACCCATTAGACTGTGGCTCTAACTCATTATAAACTGAAACACGAAAGTGATACTGTTGAAAATTAGGTGCGCTTAGTTCCTTTTTTTTGAAAAAAAAAAAAAGAAGATAAAGTGCAAGAAAATGGAAGTCCCAAAGGGTGTTCAGAGATGGGTTGTTGACATATCGAAGTGGAACCCTTCTTGTCATTCACTTGTTTTTTTTTTTTTTCCTTCTTCCTCAGCATGAGCACTCCTCCATCATCAACAGACAACAGGTAATCTTTATGTCACGTGTGTGTTTCAAGTTTCCATTTTCTCGGTTTATTCAACTAGTTTGCTTTATGTACAGAGCTTACATTATACATTATACGGTTGAATGATAGATTTTTATGGATTTGATATATTTTTATTGATTTTTATGGACTCTCACATATTTATAAAAAGATTTATGTGGATTCATGTAGACTTTTTTGCAAAATTTTAGACTTTTGTGATTTTTTTTATAGAATTTTATAAATTTTTTACTTAGTTATAACATATTATTTTTTATTAATTTCTTTGAACCAATAATTAATTGAAATATATAACATATTCAGTTTGAAATAGTTTTTCAATATTTATATTAATAAATAAATAAATATATTTAAAAGTTAAATCATCCTTACATGTGTAAATATGTGGCTTTGTATGCATGTTTGTAAATTTTTAAAATACATTAATTTGATTAATATGTAATCTTGTTTTTGAATTAATAATATACATATGAAAAAAAATATTATTTAGCATTGTGTGAATATAATTTTGTATAAAAATATCGTAGCTAATATATTAATTAATAATGCTAAAAAGAATTTAAAAAATCATGGTTGTTGTAAAGATATTCAATTATTAAGAATTAAACGACATTTTTTGAATCATTTTTTTATTATTATTGAATATTACATTAATTTGTATAAATCATAAATTAAAAATCACAAAATCAATTTTAGAATTCAAAATTTCCTATGATATTAAAATAAAAAATTATTAAATGAACAATCAGCTAAAAAATGAAAAATTTGAAAAAGAAATATGAAAAAATATATAGAGATACACACTTCGAAAATTTGAGAGAATGATAGAGATAGATGAAAGGAGAGAAGATAAGAAAAGAGCTGATGTGAAACGACAGAAAGAGAAATAAATAGCTTGTGTATGATTTAGAAATTTTAAAAATCCATCCAAATCTTTGGGTTGAACTAAATAAAAATTTTGACAATTTATAGTTGTTGTAATGCTCGAGATTTGATTCTGTTAATCTGAGATTAATGATTCTGAATTGTTGCGATTATAGACGGACCACTCCGAGACATGATTTGAGTTGGCATGTGATCTTGTATGTGCGAGGACAGAAGGTCTCGCGCATATGCGCGAGACGAGCCGCGCATATGCGCGAGCATGTGCAAGGGAAGAAGGGTGTGACCAGAAGGTCTGGCGCATATGCACGGAGACGAGGCGCGCATATGCGCGAGTTGCTGTACGCCGAGACAGTAGGTCTTGCGCATATGCGCAGCGCTAGGGCGCGCATATGCGCGAGCAGAAGAGTTGATGCGTAAAGACCAGACGGTTGAATCACTACATATCAAGTGTCGAAACCAAATCTACTTCTGGGCCCGGATCTCCACGTTAATCTGTAATCTCTCATCCTCTTCTCGATCCTGATCATGTCCCACCTGTTGTTAGATCTGTTTCATGCTTTTATATCGGTTTATATGATTGCATGTATACATTTTTTATATTGGGAATATTATTCTCACCGGAGTTGTCCGGCTGGTGTTATGTTTGTATGTGTGCATAACAACTGGTGGGATAGGATCAGGATCGAGAAGAGGATGAAAGATTACAAATTAGCGTGGAGATCCGGGCCCTGAAGTAGAATTGGCTTCGACACTTAATATGTAGTGATTGAACTGTAGTTTGTTATGATATATTGTAGTACAAGACTTGTACTTTTAATTTTGATATGTATATCAGATTGATTACATTATGTTCCGTACTTAGGGATGTAATCGAGTCGAGCCGAGAATGTTTGAGCTTCGTTCGTTTATAATCGAGCCGAGCTCGAGCTTTATTTAACGAATATATGCATGCCTCACGAGCTTATTCAAGCCTTTATCGAGCCTAAACAAGCTTAATAAATATGAATTATACATTTAAATTTTTATTAAATTAATTAAAAAGTAAATTATATATTTAAGAAAAATATATTATTCTTATTAAAATTTGTAAATTTATTATAATAAATAAATTTAATAGATTTTTCTATATATTTCATAAATAATATGCAAAATCAATAAATCAAATATCAAAACTATTATTTTTTCATCTAAAAGATTACTCATGAACTTACCAACGAACACGTTCACGAGCTAACGAGCCGAATACTGTAAAGCTTGAGTTTGGTTTGTTTATCTTAACGAGCCTCATTAAACGAGCTCAAACGAGCTTTTATCGAATCGAGCTTCGAATAGCTCACAAACGGTTTGGTTCGTTTACATCCCTATCCGTACTGTATTTTAAAAAAATTTTAGACCCAATTTATTTAATTGATCCAATTATTCCCAAGAATGATTAAGAAATGAATTAGCGTCCGGGTCCCCACAATTGTACTTTAAGCTTTAATGTTTGTATGTTAATGAATTCCATGAAGTTATTAAAAGTCTATTAAAAATTTGAATACCTATAGAGTTTTTAAAAGTCAATGTTGAATATCACTTACTTTTTAAAACTCTATAAAAGACTATTTTGAATATCACTACAGTTCTATGGAGTATATAAAAGTCTTAATTGATCTATGTTTTCAAATCTACAAAAATCATTTCAATAAATCTTCTGTATCGAATACACCTCTCTTTGTGTCATGTGTGTGTTTCAAGTTTCCATTTTCTCGGTTTATTCAACTAGTTTGCTTTATGTAAAGAGCTGACAGTATGCGGTTCCTTCGACACATGATTTCGAATTTGACGTGTTTGTTCTGGAAATACATTCAGTCTCCATGATCTAAAATCTTAAATCGGCCATGACCCTATTTCCTGTGTTTTTGTCCATTTTTTAAAAATAAAAATTGCTGTTCTTGTCATTCAGAGAGTCAAAAGGAAGTTCTTGTAGTGGAGTATGAATCGTCGAACGATTCGTTACTTCATGTTAAGAGGATGTCAATGGATTAGTTGGTGAGCTTGATTCTTTAATTTATCAGGTTTGTGAAATTGAAGGATCGAAAACGGGCTTTAGTAAGCAGGTTGTTGCAGTATGCCCTTGTGCATCAAATACTAGGGATCCCATTTGATGAAATCGTCGTCAGGCGCACGGTGGAGGGAAAACCTTATTTGGTATATTAACACCTTGATAAAAGTATTGTTACTTCTGGCTTGTGCTAAGCTTCAATTTTTTGTGCATGATGAGGATAAAAACTATTGATGTTTAAGGATAAAATATTTTACATTGAGATTTGAGCTAATGTAGTCAAGTTAGCATCATGATATAAGGTAAGATGAGATAAATCATAATAATTAATATTTGTCTTTAGGTAATGGCAAAAGTTGCATCTTAAAGAAGAGGAATCTAAACAAAAATGGTTTCCACCTACATAAAATAAGGTAGTGAGAATCAGAAGAAATCGACAGCAAGATTTGTTTTGAGGAAACTGCACAACAATGAAGACCTCTTAGCTCCTTGTTTTGTGATTGAAGAGTTTTATTCTTAAAATAATATCCAACTTACGAGTATATTATTGATAGTAAATGTTCAATTTTAATATGTATAATTCTTTTCACTGAATCCAAGGCTTGTAATGGGCCCGATAGATGATCACTTGTCAAAATCACCTCCTGTTCTCTTTTCTTTCTCATTTTGGTTGGGTGGTTCAAACAAAATGAAAGAAATGCGGATCAACTTCTATTTGATGGGCAAGCAGGTAGGAGTGAGTAGATTGGGTCTTGGGATATGTTTGCTGTTGGATTTGTATTGATAAGGTGGTCATTTTTATCTTTTGACAATTGGAAAAACATGACCAATGATCCACATTAATACTAATCAACCACATTTTATGGTTATGGTTATGTCTTTTTGACTTTCTTTGCTTGTCTTTATTTCATTAGCATACATGGATGATAGAAAAATTTTTCAATTGTAAGCAAGTGTGATAAATAAAATTGAGTTATATTCGTATTTTAGTTTGTATGCAGCAAATAAGTCATTTTTTTAAAAAATACTATTAAATTTATTTAATATTAGTATCAATTAGTTTTCCCATTTTAATAATTTTCTTGGACATTCATTTAAATTCTAAATTAAACCAATTACGTTATTTATTGAGTTATTTTACTATTATTTGAATACATTCAACGAATTATTAAAAAATATCCGAACACGAACCAAACCCGAGAAAATCAGAGATCTCATCATCGTTTCGAGTTTTCCCCGTGGGGCCCCAAACCCGTAGAGAAGGTTGTCATCTCTAACCCCTTATATGACCAAGATATTGTTAGGGAATTACACCCGAAGCGATGCCGACCACGATGATAATATAGTACCCAAAAATTGCGGAATAAAATAGCCAACAAGCACACAAAGATTTACATGGTTCACCCAAGATAGGCTACGTTCACGGAGCACTGCAACTTTTATAACTGTAAGAAATATTACAACAAGTGCATACACTAATACACTCAATATCTCACACTCCCAACCTGAGTATACCGAGAAAATAATTTCTCTAACTCACACAAGAGAATTCCCGCACTCAAGAAAAAAATACACTCTTTTTTATGCACTCTCTTTTTATCAAAGCTAAAAAGCTTTTGATTTTGGGACACAAAAAACAAACAAGGAAGGCTCAATTTATAGCAAATTTCTTGAACCAACTTTTTTGGATTTCCCGATGTGGGATATGTGGGAAAACATTTTTTATTATTATTTAATTTAATGTGTGTGGGCCCCACCTTACCTGACAGATATATTTGCTTAAAGTAGTGAACTAAGAAAACTTCATTTCCAACAATTTTAGTAAATGAAGATTCATTTCCTTAAATTAATAATTGAAATATCATTATTCTATCTCAGAAAAAAGAAAAAAAAACAACAACTCTAAATTAATCTTCAGTGTCATGTATCATCATAATCATTAGCCCTTCATTTTTTTAGAATTACATTCGCTAATGTTCGAAGCTATTAATAGAAAATTTGATATAAAGATGAGTTATTTAATAAAATTAATATAGGAGTTACATTCTATTTTTGAAGTGTGTATAGAAGGTTAATTTTGTCATTGCACAATTGCAAAACAATGTCCTCCGTCACACTTTTATAGGTATATATATATATATAGATAAAGGGGATGACACCTAGAAAATGAAAACTTTTTCAACGTGAACTTGTCGATCTTGCAGATATTGGTGTCTGAAAGAAGCTTATGTCAAGGCCTTAGGTAGTGGTGTTGGTTACAAGTTGGATGATGTTGAATTCCACCATACGGGTTGGAAAAACATATCCGCCAAAGTTGCGGGAAAAGAGTTGAAAGATTGGAAATTCTGGCTACTAGAACTGGAGCAACATCATTCGGTTAGTTTCCAGAGTGTCCCGTTACTTTCATTTTCAATTCGAAGTTATGGATGGTGGTATTCTTTTCTAGATTAATTAATATGTGGCGCAGTCGCTTTTTGCTGAAAAGATATAGGTTTTTTCCGTTTTTTTCCTTTGTTATCCATTGCCAGAGGCCATCCAAGAACAGCCATCCCAAGTTACAAGAGCATGCTGAAACAGACCGAATTTGACAAGGACGTGTGTAACGTGGGGCTCCATCTTCCAAATTCGAGTTTCATATGTCTGACTCTGGAAGATCTCGTACCAGTTCAGTGTAAGCCGGACAGGTTATCCCTTGATTTATCCAGAAAGAATCTTGAATTCAAACATGGTGACTATGATGAGAACGCCAGGTTTTCGGAGTTTTAAGTTTTATCTGAGATTGAAAACTCGATGACTAACATATTAAATTACTATTATCCAGTGAATACGGAACGTATGTGCAAAATATAAGTCCAAATCTTAGCTTTATGTTAAAAAAATGGTTTTTTGTAAATCAATGCGAGAAGAATAATTTAAATCAGAGAAGAATAATTTAAAGAGAAATGGAAAAAGGTGAACAAAATTTTGGCATTAATAAAGGGTTTTTGGTTTTTCCTTTTTCCTATGCATGTGCCCTGTCTTTTAACTCGTATTTGACACTGCACTCATTTGTCAACATCCTCTGAAAATATGGCAACAAAAAGATTAGCTCCACAATGTAGCAGATTTAGTTAGTACCATACAAGATTCTACCAAGCAAATGCGTTCATCAAACATGATCAATACAAAAGAGAGACCGTAAATTAGATGCCACAGAATAGTTATAACGTTTATTCCCAAAGAAAATTGTCTGGGATACATGGAAAACTAGAATATTCTAACACACTAACAGGGTACAGAAAAAGAATTGCTAATTACAACTGCCCATTTTGGCCAGGACATATCTTAAAAACTGCAACCATACCCTACCCTAACCTCCACGCCTCGAGCGAAAAAAAAAAAAAGCACCGCTAGCCAGGTATATACGCAAGCTGTACAAGGCAATATTACAATCAAAATATATCTGCAAGCTCATCCATAGGGGTCGGAAGACCAATAAAATCATGTTCTTGGCCCGCTTCCACTTCGAAACTGAACCAAGAATTGAAATCCTGTGGCACACCAACCTCAGAATCCATGCCTAGATCCTCCATATCATTCAATGGCAAGTTTCTGGCTTCCACTGATACTTTTGTTTCTTTTGATGAATTTAGGGGGACATTACCAGTCGATTTAAATCTAATGTCTCGTTTCCTGTTGCCAATATCGTTGGCTGAATCACCAGAACCGCTGGCTGAGGTACTGATCGGATTTGTGGCGTCTGTGAGTTTATTGACAAACCCATTTCCTGATGTACAAAGTTGAGCCGTTTTCTGCTTGGGCTTCGATTTTGTTTTCCGGTCACCTTTAGAGCTGGCCATAGCTGACCGCCCAGCATTGGTGATGGTGTTTCTGGTTGAAGTGTCTCTATCTCTGTCCCTATCACTTCTCTTACCCTTCACACCACCCAAACTGCCAAGAGCAGGCGTGACTCTAAAGGCAGCGCCCCCAACATCATCAAGCAATACTTCTTTTTTCTTCCCTCTATTCGATATGGGCCCTTTTTTAGCAAATGACAGATCAGATTGACGAGTCAAAGTTGCAAATTCATCGGATGAAATACCATCTGTATAGCAATCAAATGAATAGTCTGTTAAATAGTGTAGAACGGTGTTAAAAGAACAATCTTTAGTCAAGTTAAACAAAATTCAGAAAAATATAAGCAGAGCACAGACATTAAAGAAAATGTCAGGTGCTAAGTTGTACACGATTTAAGCGCTTGCTTACCCTTGGCAACTCCCAAGTTAGAAAGGGGCTCTGTTTCATTGAACCGAGGTGGAGTAGCATGGATAATTTCCCGTAATGGAGGCTCGGAAAAACAGCTAGCGCCCGAATCTTCAAACATCCGACATCTTGCAAGGGACCTCTTGACAAAAGCTAAAGCATATTGTTTCGACACTTTGGTAATCCCATGTTTAGAAGCAAAGCTTCCTTTGGTAGCCTGCCAATCATTGCAAAATCATATTCCTCTTTTAATCTAGGAAATAAGCTATGAAATTTACAATAAAAGAACTAGTGCAGAAAGTGCATTTGAGAATTCTCGGGCAATTTTTAACAGCAAAACGAAAGACCGAGTTTTATATTTCTTGTCCAGTTTGCATAATAGAGTGAAAGTCAAAACTGTCATTAGACGCAAAAATGGTAACTGGTTATCCTAAAATAACCAGAAAATGTACCTTTAGTCCTTGCAATTATAACAATACAAACGGAAAGGCTCAAATGCTATGCCATCAACTTGAACATATATATATTTCTAAAGAGTAAAATGACTAAAAAACCTTGTACAAATTGCAGTTTAATGAAAAAAGTAAAGGTCAATACAGCTGGAAGGCCTTTGAGGCTTAGTCGAGGAAAAGGCTCAAAATAATTAACACTCACCAAAAGTTTCTTGTATGACAACTCAATAAGTTTGTCCATAGCAACCTGCTCAGGTTCACTGCATAACCACCAAAAATGTAGGTCTAATTACATGATTCAAACATTATTTTATCTCATTAGTGACACCTTATGCTCATGAAGGAGTTCAATGCATAGTAGTTTACCATCTTCCATCATTCTTGGCTTCTTGAACTGCCTTGCATATTTTATCCAAGTACATCTTCTTCTTTCCATTCTGAAGCATGGAGCACAAATTGCAAAAAACGTACGCTGTTAGAGTGTTAGAAAAACTAATGGAAATCGAATGTCGCAACATAATGATCCATATGACTAAGAAAATCGAGGAAGCAATAACTCAAGCATAATCACAAAAAATGGGAATTTATCAAAATGGTCTGATGCAATATGACCTTTTCATGAAGTCCCCTCTCTAGCTGAACAATATCCTGGTTAATTGGCTCGTCTTCTTTATCATCTAAGTCAGGCTGCAACAAAGAAATAAATAAGAAATGCAAAAAGAAGAAGAAAAAATGCCAGTTCACAGCGCAACAAAATATATTATACAATTCGAAGTTCCAGCATCTCTTTCAAATTGTGCAATTCATACAGAGAAGTCAATGAAATTTAACAGAACAAGGTAAAGAGAAAACTTATCTCACAGACATTTTCACTTAAAGATGAAAATCATCAATCACAATATTCCCCCACAATACTTACAATGGATTCCAGGAGGCCGATGCTCTGCAATTCTAGTACAATCTTTTCATCAATGGACATCTGCTCGTATGCACAACCAATGGGAGAAACATTACAATTATTTGCAGGAAATTTTTGTGTGACATAATCACCCTTCGTAAATCTAACGGACACTTCAATCTCTGAATGCAAATATCCACCATCCCTTTGAAACAGCTCACCATTACAAAGATGATCTTTAGCACAAGGGCGACTATTGAAATCTGCATTTCCGTTACAGGGAAATACAGTTCGGTGATTCCCATTTTTCAGAGTTTGAGAACCAAGTATTGGCTCACATAATTCGAGCATATCCATATGTTTACTTTCGTTGCCAATGAAGAGACATGTATCATTAACTGAACTCCTTGGTCTTCCAAATCCAGTTTCTTCAGATTCTTCAATATCAACTTCCACAATTAAAGCTGATAGTACCCTTTGATAAAATGGAGTAGAAATCTCATATTCTTTCGGCGCACTTGGGCACTGAAATAGAGAAGAATTCTGAAATTGTTGTACAAATTCTTCCTTATCCAATGAGTCCTTCGAGGCAATTTCATTCTTCATGAGTCTATTTCTTTCACAAGAGAAGACATCAGATGCATAAATCTCTTCTTGACCAAAGCGATCCTGATACAAGAATAATATGCTTTTTAAACACAATGAAGCAAGTTCATAATATTACATAGACTCGGACTAGCTTTTCTCTCCAAGATCTAGCATAATCTATTAGAATGAAAGATATGCTAAAGCCAAAAAAGGTGCTAAAACAAGAGCACAAATTTTTATCTCCTTTTGAAGAGGATGCACCGAATTATTCGATTGAAATATGAAAAACACCGAAGAAATTCATAAACAAGGATGTGCAAATAAAATAAGATAAGAAATAACAACTACAAACCACTTTCACAGGAAGATTATTGCCATGAAAACAGTTTTGAGACAGATATCCACATGACTCTTCAGCCACTTTCACCTGGTGGTTCAAAACAAAATAGAAAAATTTTCAGAATCAACAAAGACCAGAAACAGAATAATCTACAAAACCATTAAAGTAACAACCTGCAGTATTAAGTAGGATTTTTCCTCTTCGCTCATAGAAGCAAACAATGGCTCAACAGTCTTCCAGAATTCGCTCGAACATGCATTCACTGCATCAAGAAAAAATTGACGTTATATCACTTCCAGTATACATGAAAATGAATGTCAACATGAAACCAAAAAAAAAAAAAACACATACAGCTAGAATTGTAAGCCAAATTTGCAGCTTCTAAGAGGTCCTCATGGTCGTCCTCAGATTCCCCTGAAAAGTCATGCATTAGTAACTAGGATTTCAGAATTTCAATCAACAGATCAAATTGTTTCTCCCTCTTTTGTCAGCTAAAAGCAGGTAAGTGATGCTGGAACTTAATACCCCGGTCGCTAAAAACTAAAGTAGCTTCAGACTAATCCTGTTCTAGAGACTCCACAATCATAAAACCGTGCAGAGAACAGCAAACAATCACAAAACTCCAAAAACCAAGGGCATTAGTGCTTACATAAGCAAGCAGCACACCCCTTGCAAAGCCACAGAGAAAGAAAAACAAAAAAAAGTGGACAACAGAGAAAACGGGGACTGGTAATTGGTATGTGGACTTATTCCCATCAAAATTTGGATTCAAATTGAAAATATGAAGGGTGCAAAAAATAGCTATGCTAAAATTGAATCAAAATTCACAAAAATTTCTTTTAAGGTATACCACTACAATCAGGTGAGCCCCCATTTGCTAAATGGCCAAAACGAGGGAAACCTCTGCGATCTGCGAGCTTCTTCAAACGACGACCTGACTTGCTGTGAAAGCACAGAAATATTCATCGTGAGAGATGTAAAAAACTAGAAAACTTATACATGAAGTCAGTTTTAGTGTTATAAATATCATTTGGTACCTTCCATTCTTGTCAGAACCAGACCTCACATTACGCAGAGGCTTGACTGGCATCACGTTATCCACCTTCTCTCTCAGGGGTGAAATGCTATCCCTAGAAAAAGGTGAGACCCTTCCACTAAGCTCTTGCCTCCGCACACCATCACCAATTTCTTTTTTAACAATGTTTTGGTTCTTTTCCATAGGAATTACAGAAGGCGTCACATTCACACCAGCATTAGCAGCCTTTTCCTCCATGCCTCCATTTCCAACACCTCTCTCTTTATTTCTGTTTTCGATAGCACCAGATTCTTCACTGTCAGACAATCTGGAAGGGGACGGAACACTTTCAGGTTTAGCTTTAGAATTTTGGTTTCCATTTGACACACTCTTGGAGAGAAGAGAAGCATTGGTTGCTGCAGTGCCTAATCGAGGACCAAAACTTGGAGGAGAACATGCTTCAAACGGTATCTGTACTTCATCATGGTTCATAGGCATAAGATTTGTCCTCCTAGTTCGAGAAATCTTATTTGGTCTCTGACCACCCCATTGAGTAATAGGTGGAGAAGAAGATCCTGCAGGCATAGCACGCTTACGATTGTGAACCCCAACAACTGAAGGGGCCTTGCTTAAACCCTGGGGTTGTTCCCAACTCTCCAAAGTTCCAGGAACACGAGGTATGTTAGAAGCAGAGTTAGCTGAAATCGTGGAGCCACTTCGTGGCGCCCTAGAAGCCTTTCCTTTAACTATTGGACTGGGATAATTAGTGGTGTTGTCCTCACGATTATTCAACCTAACAAGAATGATCCAGTAGACATACCAGTGTGAAACATCTAGCTCAAGGAAAAGAAACAACACCAAACCCATCCACTAGTCAAGTGATATAAAAATAAGGGATTTCCTAGAGACAAACCAGCTATACAAACAGGTACGCCAAATAATTTCCAAATTATTAGAAAAATGAAACACGCATACTTTAAATTTCCTTTTCCAAAGGCTCGCTCCTTATTTTGTGCAATAGAAAAATCCTTTGAGAATGCAGATTTTTCTTGATCGTTTTTAATTGTCGCCCGTGCATTTGAGCCAGTAGGAGATGTAGAATCCACTTTCTTACTGCCACTAGATGCCCCAGACCTGGAAACAAGTTTCCAGGATAAAAACTTGAGACACTAAACCGAATAATAGATACAAAACTACAAAAGGAACTCTTTAAAGCACGTCATGCCTCAAGTCAGAAATATGCATTTCACAGGAGAAAACCAGGGCTTGCCCATTAACAAGCAGAATAAGCACACCAGCAATTACTGACCTGAAACCAATATTAGAATCAGAGGCCTGCAGACTAGAGTCACTTGTAAGCTTATGATGCATTGGTCGTTTCACTTCCCCATCACTGTCAATGGATCTCGAAAATACAGCACCAACTGAACGTTTCCTTTTCATTCTCTTCTCCCAGCCTTCTCCACTAGTAGGCAATCTCCTTATTTTTTCTTCAGCCATATCAGGATCTGCAATATTATATTTAACAAGCTCTCTTTCTTTAGCCACCAAAGATGATCGTGGTACTCCATTATTTCGGGATTCAGCCTGAAAAAGGGGAAAGTCTTACACTATTTCAACAAATTAAATAAAACAGGAAAAAGTTGTGTCCACGGTAACATAATTCATGACAGCTGAAACATAAGAAAAACATGTATGAGGCACAACAATGTCAGAAGAAAACATGATACTACTTTCTGCATGGATTTGTTTCTTTTTTTGTTCTTTTTTTGGCTGGTTTTCCCACAGAAATGTCTGCCACAAATCCAGGCAAAAACTGAAACAACATTTTCATTGCTATGGTTAGAAGTTTGTACATCTCAAGAGGAAGAAAGGCATAAACTTCTGAGATGAGATGTTTAAACAATGTAAAATAGTGTCATACTCTTCCCACCAAACAAGTTGTTTTTAACCTCTGATAAATGTGCTCTGTGACAAATAGGCATTGGCAAGTAGATTCGTCAAGTTGAAGTGTTGTGTTAAAAAAAAACATATCTTAACTAGAAAATTCTGGAAGAACTAGCATGCACGGTTATTACACACCCGGGTTTCTGTAACTGATGAGCGCATGCGCTTATTAAGAACAACATTCTTAGGCCGATCATCTAATTTCTGATTTCCAAGTTCTGACGAATTTCGATGCATCTGGGATCCAATCTTCAAAGTCGAACAACTTGATCGTTCATTTGTCATCAGTTCAGGCCGCTGCTGCTTCTTAGAGGCCGTAGCATCAAAATATTTGTGTAATTTGTTCAGATGCTCATCCAACCTCTTTGCCCTACCACTACTCGAGATAAAAGATAATATTTCAGTTTAAAAATAACAAAAATAATGACCAAAGCAACTGTCTGAGTTCGTACAATTGAATGCATTTCAAGCATACCCCTTGCAGCAAATTTTATTTGATGTTCTTGCAAAAAAATGTACAATTACTTAAAATCCAGGACAGTGACACAACAGATATAAATACACATGTTTTAAATATTGCCATTTGATGGCATTTCATCTATATGACAACAAAAAGGATATGGACATCGACGACATTGACCCAAAAATCCGTCTTCATCCATTGTAAAGATAAGGAATATTATGTTAACAATAACCTGGCTTTAACACAAGAGTCTGCAACACTTGTTCTCAGTCGTTTTAATTCCTCTACAGCCAATGGAGAAAAATTCTTCGGATAAGTAGCACCAAAAGAATTGTCTTCGGAACTGCTCCCAACAGAAAAACCAAGAACCCTCCTTAACTCAACAGAATTTGCATATTTTTTATCTCCCATGACAACTGGATCCAACAACAGGCATTGAGATAGTGTAGGCATGTCTGATGAGGTAGCACTCCCTCTAGGAGTTGCCTTCCCAAAACCAAACATCCTACTCTCTGCACCTTCCCTGAAGCTTGAAGACCTATCCAGAGTGGAACCCGAGTAACTTCTCTGACCATTTTGGTAGTTCCCTGAAAAACTGGAGTCAGGGCTTGCTGATGTCAATTCATATCTAGCATGTCCAGCCATTATTAGAATGTTATCTTCCACATCTGTAGAATTCCTTCTCTGCAGCGATACTTGTCTGCTGTTTAAGCGGCTACAAACTCACAAGACCTAGCAAAACAAGCAATATCAGCAAAAATCAAAGCAGCCAGTTTCAGATAAATCTTAACCCATCTATCCATCAAATCAAATATAATGATTAGTAATATTTTTAAAAAAAAGTTGCAGTAGAGGTACACACTAACAGAGTGGGGAAAAATCCTTTAACAAAATAACAACAATATTTCCCGCATATGGTTGCAAAAAAAAAATCCTCTTATCATCTGAATTTTCCCCAGTCTTCACGCCTTCACAATAAGTAAGACACATGACAACCATCATTCATTAGGAATATCTATCAACACAACGAGCTGAACAGGCTCCTCATAAGAGAACATAAACTCTTGATTAATCGGAGACACAAGTAAAGATCACACAAAAACAATAAAATACTAGTAACAACCCGATTAACTAAAGCATAGAGCACAACATTTCCAAGTAAAATGAAGCATGAAAAAAGACGAGAATTCATCAAATTAAGCAGATAAAACTCAAATTAAAGATATAAATAAAGCAAATCATACCCGTCAAACACTTACATAGTTCATTCAAAAACTCAAAAACCTTATACCAAGCAAAGCAAGAAACTAGGGTTTATCCATAAATCCCCCTTTCCTCCGAAATTTGAACTTATTACGCACCTCATAGCACAATTCTATCACGCCGACTACGAAAATTGCCAAGAAATGAAGCTGCATTCATCTATCGTGGTGGGATCGAAGAGAGAGAAGACAGGAAGATGATAAAATCTAGAGAGAGAGACTGCAAAAGCGCGTACTGTAGCCTTATTATTTTCTTCTGCTTGTTTCTTTTCTGACGACACTTACGCCGTTGAATGGAAAATAGAAAAATTACAGGAGTAAGTTGTTCAATATCGCAAAAATGGTGGGGGACAAGTACAATTTTAGAAACACGTTGAAGGGTTGAAACACACAAGAAGCAAAAAGTTTAGGGGGTTTCCGGATAATATTTTTGGTGCTTCCAGTTTGCGTTGAGTGTATCATGTCATAAATATTTTTGGATTTGTGTTTTGTGTATTAAATAATGACAAAAAATGTACTTGATTGATCAAAGAAAGTGCAATAATAATAATAATAAATATTAAAAAACACGGAGGTTGTTCTTTTTATCATAATTAATGTAAAAAGAGTAACACCAAGAAAAAACAATTAAATCAAGCTTCTACGAAAATTATTCTCCAAAAACAAATAGCAGCGCGGGAAAATTAGTTAAATAACATCGGTCAACTCTTTTTTAAGAAAATGAGTTAACTGATTGTTTATCACGAAAATTGCGGGCGTGTCAGGCACGTGTTCGTGCCAAATGTGAATGATCCGACTTCGTTTATCAAGCATTGCGAGTCTCGATTCGACCGTTAGTTATAGTTCCTTCGACATGGATTCAAAGCTAAACTTAAGAAAATAAAGAAATTATAGGGAGAATCCATAGACAACATCAAACTTAAATATGCTGTTATGAATTTGGATCAACATTCTACAATAAAGTTTAATAAATGAGAAAATAGACTGCTTGGAAAATGAAAAATGAGCCAACGATTAATGACAGAATTCTGCAGAGCTTGCTGTAGATTTTTTGTGTTGATTTGTCGGTGGTTTTTTTGATCCTTCCTCTCAGTTTTTGTCACACTCCATGGAACGGTTTGATCACTTTCCACGATCGTTCAACGTGGATCGTGGGCCAACTTCACCATCATGGTCTTCAACTGTCACTCCACGTGTTTGTTCATTGGGCCTCCTGATATTCTACAAGCCTTTATAGTTGATGGGTTTTCAATATTTGGGCTAAACACCGATATTAAAAAAAAAATACCCCCAAATAGCACAGAGTTTCACGTTATTTTTTAAATAAAAAATCATAATTAATTGGGACCTTGGCAGGCGCCTGGGAAAGGGTTTATACTTTAGAATCTTAACGCTCGCTTCCAATCCTCAATGTTTTGGCCGAATTTCTCATGGAAAAAAATTTCAATTGAAACATATGTATGAAGGAATGCACGTGAAGAAGAATATAATTGGTGAAACCGCTGGGAATGCAAGAGATCGGTCGAAACTTTTGAGAAAGAATAAATATCTGTGCTCCTCGACAGCTTATTGTTCCACGTAAGATTTTTTTTTCATTTCAAACATGTCTTCCGCAAAACTTGTAGTTTTCTCTATCATAGTATTTAATAGAAAATATCTATTAAATAATTTTGATAAAACTTAAATGGAGACTTGACTTTGTCCATCTCCTTAAGACAGACCCATAGACATCATGCTCTTCTGGTAGAAATGTGATCTTCAGTTAATGAAGCAACAAATGACGTTTCTTCTAATGGAGGATCTTTGATGATTTTCTGAATATTTATATCCGGCCTCCTTAGTTTGATAAAATAAAAGGCTTCGTTTGAGCATTTCTCAGCTGATTCTGGTGATGTACTGAAAAAGTATAGCTCGAGAATATCTCATATGTACAAATAATCATTGTTTACCAATGTTTCATGAACAACTTCATGGATCCACTTTATTAGTCTCGATATTTCTGCGAAGCTGGATGATATAGTGTGATCAATTTTTTCGAATATTTTTGGTATTTCAACAAACTCATTTATAATAAACAATTATGAATGATGTGTATTAGACATAGCGTATAAAATTTGATAGGTAATAAAATATGATATATTATCTTCTTTCATTAGTCATTTTTCTTTTAAGTTTTGATGCAACGTCAAAGCTCAACTAAAATCTTGACCTATCAGGTTGTAGGCAATTCTTGGATAAATTACCCCTATATTTTTCATGCACAAAGATTACCTGAGATAGTTCCAGTATTGAATCTTGAAGATTACTAATTCGTTTATCGCATATAGCAATGTTGATGGGTGAATATACCCCTTCTTTGAAAGTAGTTTTTATCATTATATGAATTGCACCGAAGTGAATCCATGACATAGTTTTTGCTACTTCTATTTTGAATTTTTGTAAGTCCTCATTTATTTATTCAAACGTAATTGATTGCATCTCCATTCGGTTTCCCATAAGTTCCATTGAGATTTTCATTTCTCTTCTGGAAACCTTAGATATTAGATGATGTTTTCTGTTTTTTAGGCCATGATTACCTAAGAACTTTTATACTTGTCATGCAAAAAATATTTGATATCTCTGAAGACTAGAATTTTCCCTCATGATATTTTGGACCATGTTATAAGATATAATTACTTGGCTAAAGAAACTAGACAAATCTTCATATGTTTCGTGTCAAAACACTTCGTCTTCAATCAGCTTTTGATTCTGTTCTGTCATATTCTTCCTGACTCATGACTTCTTCTTCATATATACTTTCGGCTGATACAATATCATCAAATCGGTATATTTGAACAAGATTTTGGTAATAAACCATTTCTTTAATATCCGGAGTTGGTTCGAATCATTTTATTCGCTTCCTATTATTTTCTGGACAGTTGGTCGACATGCGACATATTGATCTACATGTTCAGCATTACAATCCTTAAAACTTTCATTAGCTCGGATGTGATATCTTCTAAAAGTTTTCTTTGTAGGTGCACGTCCATGCTTCGAGATGAGTTCGTGCTTGGGATGACATTTTACTTCTTGATGGTTCACTTTTTTGCCCATATTTGTAATATCTGACTTTTTTCTAGACCGCACCGTTCTTGGTTTTCAAGAACTACTTACATTTCTTTCCCTTCTGGCATAAAAGATAAGATCTAAAGCTCTTTTTTTGGTCTTGTGGCTTACTTCCAATGATCATTGGAAGGTCGTCTTCTTTACAACATAAAGAAACACATTTATCAATACCATTATTTATAATTATTTTATAATGTTGTCATATGACATCATTCTGTAATTTTTTTTTTGAAAAAAGGTTATTCTGGTCAAAGTATCTCGATTGACATGGACTTGTTCCCTTATTTGCATTTCTTCCAAAAGACTTTGCATTTTAGCGAAGAAAAATTACATTGATATATTTTTTTGATCCACGAATTCCATCTATATGTAGTGAATAACATACTGTCTTAATCAACTAAATATATGTCATTCAAGACTATACAGAGCTTGAATAATTTTTTTTTCTTCTTTGTATATTGACTGTTGAAATAATCTATTGGTATAAATTGTGATTAAAATAAGGTATCCATTCTTTCCGCTATCTCGTTAAGAGATTCACCGGCTAAGACTGACTCTTTGGTTTCTACTGAAGTAATGTCCTAAGCAATTTTTATTGATCCCATAAGACTCGTTTCTAAAAATTTAATGAATCATTATCGGTTGATATCAAATGTTTCTGCTGCGATTCTCATAGTCCATGTCCAATCATCTATAAGATCTTCTCTATTTTTAAAGTCCATTACATCAAGATTAAACATAATCTCGTAAGAATGTATTGATTTTAAAACAGATTTCTCATATGGTGTTTGGCGAAAGAAAATTTAATTTATCAACAACCTTATTCTCGTTGGGCGTACTTCTCCACCAACCTAGTAATCATTTCGAGGTCTTTCCATGTTTGTATCATAGGATCCCATATTTTCCCTTGGTGGTTCTTGTGTTATACTAAGTAAAGGTTATTCACCATATTTGTATTAAATTTCACATATACGACCTTGTGATTTGCAAAAGATTTTGCAAGGTCTTGTAGATCATCTAGACCAATCATTTTTATAGTTGTCATCAAGTTATTTTACTTTCCGAGTCAGTTTTGATAAATTGATATTTTTTGTCGTCAATTAAAGGTTTTTATACTACTTTGATATTTCCTCGTTGGTGTAATAAGAGTTCAGTCCCAAAAGATAGTGACAATCTTTCTTCCGATATCTTCTTACTAGATGAGTTATTAGTTCTAGAGTTTAGATTCTTTTTTGAATATTCTCGATATTATTTTTATTGTCTAATATAATAATTCTTTAATATAATAGAATCAATGTAGTTTGGGTCTATTTTGAGAGCAGGTCTCTTGTGAGACGGTTTTACGAATCTTTATTTGTGATACGGTCAACCCTACCGATATTCGCAATAAAAAGTAATACTCTTAGCATAAAAAATAATATTTTTTTATGGATGACTCAATAAGAGACTCGTCTCATAAAATACGATCCGTAAAATCGTGTCACACAAATTTTTGTCATATTTTGAAAATATTTATGCACCATCTTGGACAAATCTTTTGAAACATAATGAGTGATTTGAGACTGTTGAAAGAAAAAATTGAATTCTGATATTATTAAACATTATAGCACGTCAATTTACTTCACTTCCCGTCTTTGCTTCAGCACATAAAATATCTAGTCGTCACTTTTTCTATTAACAATTCTCTACTCTGCGGCATCAATGGCGATGGCTAATGCTTACCTCACTTCTTCTTTCACTTCTCTTCGGTTTAGGCCTTCAGATCTTTCTTCTGTTCCGAATCGTTGTATGTCCATCTCAAAATCCGATCTTTACTTCTCGGTTTCCCCGAGAATCGATTCAACGCGCAACAAGTAAAGTGAAACATCTTCTATCGGCGGGTGTTAGCTCAATATTTTAAATTCGTGGGGTTTTTTTAAAAAAAAGAATTGTGTTCGAGTTGATTTTTGGCTTACTGAGTTTCCTGGCACGTTTAGTTGCTAGCAATGGTTGTGCTTTTTCAATGGCCCGATTATTGGTATACGAAATTCCTTGTTTTTTGTAAACTCTGTCGCAGTACTGATCGGTGTTCTGATTTTGGGATGTGGATGCTAGTTCGATGCTTTTGATTTCTGGGCTTTATTTTTTTATATTTGTTTAAAAGCCTTTCATCGTCTCAGTTTGATGATTGATAAATGATTTCTTATGTCTTAATAATTGCCTTTTCTTGATATTTATCGATATTTTACGCTAGTGGATGGATATTTTGGGCAGCCACAGGGGCGATAAGCGTTAATTGAATTAAAAAGTTCAAAATTTTGCGTGGATTTCATTTTCCTGCTTTACCCATTTGCTACTCAATGTGACTTGCTTGAACTTGAATGTAGGAATGTTGTGATGTGTGCCTCTGTGGATGGAGTGGATTCAATAAGTTCAAGTTCATTTTCCTTGGTAAGTTAATGTATCTTGTAAATTTTGCGCCGCCCTTGAGTTTCGGAAATGAGTTGCTGTAGTTTCATTTTTCGGAAATTGTTATGCTTTAAGTCAATTTGTCTCTGTAAGGTGTTTTTACATGGTGAAATTTGATGAACCGTTGCATCTTTTAAAGACTTTCATAAAATTAACTGTTCTTTGATTTCTTGAGCTGGAAAAACTTGGTAGAGTTTTGGATGTGATGCACGAATGATTTTCTTGATAGAGAGAAGCGGGCGTGAGATCACATTTGTCTTTTTCAAGTTTTATGCAGCCCTGCTAAAAGCCTAAAATTGAATTTATATATCTTTTATGTAACTCGAGCCTTTGAGATTTGTATACATAAACTACCGTAACTGGTTAAACGTGTACAGTTATTGCTGGACTTGGTGATTTAATTTTTATCTGCTAGTTTTGTTCTGGGTATTAATCTTTTACCTTTATGTAAAAGAGGGAAATAGGTTTTACTCCAGAGGACATTTTCAAGGAAAGGCTTTCAAGTATATCTGAATGATCTGTGGACCTTGGATTTAATAAGAAATTTAGTGGAATAAAATTGAATTGTATGGAATTAATGTTTTCCCTACACAGTTGGAAATTGGTCAATGTGTTCAAATGCAAATGGTTTTGCTGATCTCTTATTATTCATATCACATATGCTGGATAGTTGAGGGCCACACATTTCTGGCACGTTGAATAAGTATATCGCCTATTTTATTTGTTGATACGACTTTAAATGAGAAATTATTATATTGCCTCTAGCATGATCTCATGTTATACATGCATCATTTGTTTCTTAATTCAATATTATGAGTACTAGGCTTGCTTTGAACTAAAACAAATTAGGACATCGGCAATTTTGAACTCAAACAATTAAATGGGAGAGAAAAGCATGAAAATTTGCCAGTGTCACAGAATGGTGACCGAGGATGATTATATGGTTAAATTTTACTTATGGCTCCTACTGGAAACAATGGAGAACGTCAAAAAATTAATTATTCGAAGCTTTTGATGGATCTCCAGTTTGACGCTAAGATATCTTACTCAAGTGAGAAAAGAAGGTATATTAGTTTATAGTATATGATATACGCTTTCAAATCCACCTCTAACAATGGGAGAGACTCTTGCAGGTCCCAGATTTTATTCGGTAGAGAGGAAAGATAAGTGTGAATTAACAGGAAATTATTTTAGTTTAGATAGTAAATTGGACATTCTCAATAAATAAGCTACTGATGTCAGTGAAGAAGTGCAAACTAGGGTAGACAAGTGAAGAACTAAATATGATACAACCCTAAGCTTTGATCTTGTTTTTGCTTGATTTGATAATCATGGGGACCGCGACAGCCTACAGCCAAATGAACGTTCAAGTTTGAGTTGCATGTTCCTGGTAATTCAACTATGTTACTTGGTAAAGTATTATTTATGTTTTGAACTTTTTGATGGAATGACATAATCACCTCTTGTTATAAGTTGTGTAGCCCATCAGCGCATTTGGAATCGAACTTTTTTGTGTAAGATTTATCGAAGAACGAAATTGGGACTCAAATTGTGAATTAGTAATCATGATATACAGTTGTCACATGTTCATAATAATTAGTACATTTAACTTAAAGCAAAAATATTTGTTTCTTCAAATTCAAGAAATTTGACATTGATAAAACAATTCGTCACAGAAGTCTGGGCCAGAGACTGATTATGTTCCAATGCCAATCGTCTTAATAGATCAAGATACTGATCCTGATGCAACCATTGTGCAACTTAGCTTTGGCGATCGCCTTGGTGCTCTTCTTGATACGGTAAAGGCTTATTCTACTTTGTTTCCACTTCTTTACGTCTGGGCTTTTCTGAACAATTCACTTATGCGACAACACTTTGAGGTGGCAAAGTTAAGAAACTTGCATCTCATTTTTGTTCATGGAGTACATATTACTTTCTTCTTGTTGTCGACCCAATGTCGATTTTTGTTTTATGTTTAACATCGATGTTATTTGCTTCCATGGCAACTTGTATGTTAGCTTGTTTGATTATCTGTCTTTATGTGTTACACATTTTTGTTATTTGGTAAGTCTGCTATACCTTACTTCTGGTTGAAAGTTTGCCATCATGCAACCTTTATTTATTGCTGCAGATGAAGGCACTAAAAGACTTAGGCTTGGATGTTTTAAAGGGAACTGTCACCACTGAGAACTCTGTCACACAAACTAAATTTTTTATTACACGACTGTGAGTATGGTTTTGTGTTACACTTTTTCCTTGTTCTACTCGTGAGTGATGTGCAATTAGTAGTTATATAAAAGATCTATTTCTTGTTGATCCAGAATTTGGTTTTACTTTTTTCCCCCTGATCTTGTTTTAATCTGTTCCTTTTATTTTATGAGATGTTATGATCTTTTTTAAAGTTGTCTCTCTGCTGTTTGAACTGTTCATATATATAATGTTTCTATATTATTCAGATCCACTGGACGTAAAATCGAAGATCCTGATGTCTTGGAGAGGATTCGCTTGACCATCATCAACAACCTTCTTAAGTATCATCCGGTATGTTTATATAATTGATGCAAATATTGCATAACCATCGTTTTGATTTTAGAGATTTTTTTGTCTGATCTAAGAAAATTAATTGCTATGGTCCTATGGTGATGAGCGTTTACCTCAAACTTTTGTCCTGCAGGAATCAAGTGAACGACTTGCTATGGGTGAAGCATTTGGAGTAAAACCCCCGGAAAAAAAGGTGATGTGAAACAAAATATCAGTTATTGTTTCAGTTTTCTACTCCAATTTGACCACATTCCTCTTTTGGATGTGTTTGTCATCTGTTTCCCCATTTTCGAGCTTCATTGATGTTTATTTTCTGCAGTGTATTTGAGTGTTTTCTTCTTTTTTGTTGGTAGTATTTCAGTGTTTTCAAATACAAGTTTATTTTTCGAAAAAAAAGTTTGAACAAAGTTATTTTGCTAATTATCCATGTTTATTCTTTAAGGTTTAAATTTTGTAACTTGTTTTCGATTTAACTTGTGAAGAAATTTGTTTTTAATAGGGAATATATCATGTTCATGTCCTATCTGGAGCTACTGTCAGTTACTTCTTTGTTCAATAGCTGAATAAGCAACAGTAGTTTACTAATTTTTTAATATATAGACAATAGTGGCATACTTGAACACAATGAACAGCATACTTTTTCTACAAACAATGACAAATTATAGTTTGGTTTTGTTTTCTTAGTGCAGATTGACGTTGAAATTGCTACTCATATACATGTTAAGGAAGACGGATCTAAGAGGAGGTATGATAGGTCCCGTGATTAACTTTTCAAATGTTATCTTAATTATTTTAATTAGATCGCAGCTCAAAAAGCCTATAAACTACATTTGTAATGAGAGCTACTTGAGGTAATTTTGGTTCGAATTCCATTTGTTCGGATGGAACATGTTACATTGTTTTTATGAAATATGTATAATAGTTGCACAACCACCATTATTTTCTTTTCTTTTTATATTGTGGACTTTTTGAACACCTCTTGTGGTGAATGGCTTGGCAATAAACAAATTTATGTGGTGTTTTCAGCTTACTCTCTTTAGAGACAGCGGATCGATCTGGATTGTTGTTAGAGATAATCAAAATATTGTCAGACATCAATATAACTGTCGAATCAGCAGAGATTGACACCGAGGTAATCCTTTTTCACAGTTTGGATCACTCGGACAAACTTTATTCTTTGCACAAAACTAGTTTCTTTTTTCGTCGATAGCCACATTTACTTGGTTTTTGGTGTAAAATTAATATAGGGATTGGTTGCCAAAGACAAGTTTCATGTCAGCTATCGAGGAGCAGCATTGAACAGTTCCTTGTCTCAGGTATTCAAATTTACTTGCTTCTGCCGGTCTTTTTACATAGGTTTTCTCTTCACCACTGAGCCACAATTTGTGCGTTTTTAGTACGACCCTTGTGTGACGTATGAGCGGCCTTACGAGATTATATAATGAATTCATTTGGCAACTTGAGTCAATAATTCTCGTGAAACGAGGGCGGATGCGAGCAGTTGTCTCTAGAGTAGCAAATTGTATCCGCTCTCATTTACACCAACTCCTTGGTCCAAGGTGTGACATGATCTTCTTGGTGGCTTGGAGAGCTCAATATTCTTATATAAAGAAAACCATGATGAGCACTTTTTACCCACATAACTAAATTGGTAGTGCATCTGTGCATGGATCAAATTGTTTCGGTTTCTTTCTGTGTTCTTGTTTTCCTCCATCTTCTTGCTCGCTCCGTCGTTGCATCAATAGCAAATGATGATTTGAACTTGCAGGTTCTTGTGAATTGCCTGCGTTACTACCTGCGGCGGCCAGAAACCGACGAGGACAGCTACTGATAGTAGTATTCCATGAACTGTTCATCCTTGCATTGTTGTGTTGGGGTCGAATCTTCTGTTTCGAGCTGTTAATGTTATATATGGAAGAAAAAGCGTTTCTTGTTTGTTATATGTAACTCTACTGTGGGTGTAATAAGAGTTCCCTGTCATTATTTCGAGTCATATTGAGATCATGGAAAACTAAAAACAAAGATATGCTAAAGGGTTGTAGTCACCTTTCTTGTATTATCAAGTCAATTTGCTCAAATCAATTTGCTTGATTTTTTTTTATTACAAATATAATTTAATTTCTTACTCAAAATTTTATTTGATGGTTTTTCTTGAACATGAACATTTTTGGGGACACGACACAGGTCTTCAATTGGAAAAATGAAAAATGTTTTCTTGTGGAATGTTCAAACTATCCGAATCTTGATAGCTACACATATTGGGTGGCGTTAGTTATTAACGTTGATATTTGATTTGTGCCTAACTTTGAGTGTGAATTGTTTGAACTGAAACTCATGTTGGTTGGTAAAGAAAAGTTCACAAAAACTCTTATGGTCTCACGGATCAATTTCGTTATTCGAATCTTTTATTTAAGTCATTCATGAAAAAGTATTACTTTTTATGCTAATAGTATTATTTTTTATTGTGAATATTGATAAGTTTGACCCGTTTCACAGATAAAAATTCGTAAAATCGTCTTACAAGAGATCTACTTAAAAAAATTTACTATATTACATTAATTGTCATGGCAACTTATTCGTCTATCTGAAAACTACCTTCTTTTACACGAGCAAATATTACTTTTTTCTACTTTAATAGTACATATTTTTGTGACGAATGTAATAAATCTAAAACGAAATCTCGAGTTCGGAAATTCTCAACTTATTTCATGGCAAATATTGCTGTTTCTAATTAATTCCCTTTCTTTTTGGAACCTCAGGAGGGAAATAAAGTCGTGTGCGTTAAATAATCACTTTAAAGAATGTTTTAGCTGTATTATTCTCATTTCTATTGCCACTCTTCGTAAAATCTATATATATATATTATTAAGTTTGAAATGTATAGAGTAACGAACTTTTAATGTCATGGTCTGTTTTAATAATTATATATATAAATAAAGTGTTAAAATTTTAAAGCAAGTCATATGTAGCTCAACGAATAGATTCTTAGTTTTCTAAGCACTAAGTTGTAGGTTCAATTTTTATTTATTTTTTAATTAATATATCAAAAATTACTATATAATTTATCAATATTTTTTATAATTATATTTTAATTTTCATTTAAATATAAATAAAATAAATTATAAAAAAATATTGGTTAGGTGCATCAATACACTAGTAAATATATAAAAATTCTCGCCTAATTTGCAATTCAATAAAGCGAGCTCGTCTTCTCTGACCAAACATAGCGACGCACATGTCACATGCGCATATACGTACAGAAAAGTGTACCCACATTCGCATTTACAAAAGCTTGATTTCCTCCCAATTCCGAGATCCGATTCAACATACACACGCACGCACTGAGGGAATAGCAAACATATTTTTCTTCTTTTTTCTTGCAGTAACGCGAATGGAGGCGGATGGCGTGAAAAATTGGGTGTTGGTAGTGACGGCACAGACGCCGACGAATATAGCGGTGATTAAGTACTGGGGGAAGAGGGATGAATCCCTTATTCTTCCTATCAATGATAGTATTAGCGTTACTCTCGATCCGGCCCACCTTTGCACCACCACTTCCGTTGCCGTTAGCCCTTCCTTCACTCACGATCGAATGTGGCTGAATGGGAAGGTAAAATTTCCTTTTTACGTTGTTGATATTTGTTTGTTTTTCTTTGTCGGCGGTATGTCGATGTTTCTGTTTTCAGCTGAATGCTATATTTTTTGTCCACTGTTGGCTTTCTCAGTGCAAATCTACCATTTGATTTTGACTCGAGTCTCAGTTCTGGTTTTGGGTGATTATTAGAATTGTCTATGCATTCTCATTTAATATTTTGGTGCAAAATATGAACCATTGAGTCAAAACTCGGAAATTTTGAGATTGGGCAGTTTTTGAATGTTTATTTGTACTTCTTGAGCTAAAGTATTCGCTTCGATGAGCTGGTAGGGGGTCCAGTTTGCTTACCATTTTAAATGAATTAATTCATAAAGACTTTTATTATTACCGATAAAAGCTTGCTAGCTAAAGAAATACTCTAGCTGGATAAAGTTTAATGGATTTGAATTGTAATTTTTCTGTTATATTCCCTCTTTTATTGTCGCGCAAAATTCTGCTAGGCCATATTCCAGAAAATTTTTTTGGGTTTCTTTTTTTATCCTGTAACAGAGGCAGATTCAAATAATTTAGAGATTCTGACATATTAGTGCATGTATGAATTCTGGTTAGCGTAGGAGATATCTCTTTCTGGAGGCAGATTCCAAAATTGTTTGAGGGAACTTCGCTTCCGTGCTAATGACGTCGAGGACGATGACAATGGTATTAAGATCACAAAAAAGGATTGGGACAAGATGCATGTGCACATAGTTTCCTATAACAATTTTCCTACCGCTGCTGGCTTAGCTTCCTCAGCTGCTGGCTTGGCTTGCCTAGGTAACTTCAATATCCCTCCGTTGACTTATATTCACTGAAGTTTTTTTTAATGGTTGATTTGGACTCGACGTTGCTATTATTGTCTATGCACACTGAAAACCATGGAGATAAGAGGAGATGGATTAGCAGTTATAGATATTTGTCATGTTGGTGTTTTTTGTGATAGTTCTGATTTTCCTAAAATGTATTGGCTTTTATTTTATTTTTTGTGAAGTAGTTGATTGCACCTAGCATCACCCTTTGTTAAACATAAGGATGTCCTACTTCTGCTTTTGATGTTAAAAATGAACATATCCTAGTAGATTGTATTTTATTTTTTTGAGGAAATTTGAATTGATGGCACCGAGGAATGAGGATAATTTATTTGGTAGCAAACTCCAATTTTGGTTCAATATGCTTGATTAGTTAACATTTTTCATATGTGAGCTTAAAGTACAATTCGATATCTAGATTTGATGGTGTTTATTTTGTCGCTATCTCTGCTATAATAGCAAGATTTAAATCTTACTTTTTTATTTACTTAAATTAAATTTAACAACAAAATTATGATATTTGCTTTTTCCCAGTTTTTTCTCTTGCCAAACTCATGAATGTCAAAGAAGATCACAGCAAACTATCTGCTATAGCAAGGTAACAGTTGCCTCTTGATTTGTTAATCCGAGTTATTTTATTTATTCAAGTTTATCTGCTAGGTTGCAGGATTAGTTTAATGCCCTTATAAAGTTTATCTTTTTTGTCTATTTCCTGGATGTGAAACTCCACAGATGCATGCCAGTACACACACTACACACTCTTTGCTTTGTCTCTGTTTCTGTTTATAATTGATGTTATCTCTTTATTTTGTTAATTGATGGTCACTCCTAGCTCATTATAAAATTCAAGAGATGTCAACAGACATAACAAAAAATTTGTTTTTATATTTTCATGTCCAGGCAAGGTTCTGGAAGTGCTTGTCGCAGTCTCTATGGTGGATTTGTCAAGTGGGTCATGGGAAAAGTATGTGTAGTTTCTTAGCATCGTCAGGGATTCTTTCGAAAAAGTATTTAATGGTCATTTTTTTCTCAAATTATTTTTTTTTGGTTGAAGGAGGAAAATGGAAGTGACAGCATTGCAGTTCAACTTGCAGACGAGAAGCACTGGGATGACCTTGTTATTGTTATTGCAGTGGTGCGTATCCATCCTTTCCTGATTAAAATGCAAGTCACTTACTTTACATGTAACTGCTCTCTTTTCAATTATACCACTTTGTCGTGATATTCTTGATTCACCTGTCACGATTAATCCATTATCCTAGGCTGGAGTATTTTTTCTTAATTTTCTTTTTCTCGATATTTTATTTTCTGCTGTACCTGTATTAAGTGATATTAAGTCAGAATCTTATTTGTGTTTTCACTAGTATTAAACTGTCAATTCATAATAATACGTTTTGGTGATAGGGTTCCCTTTTGATTGCCTTAGTTAATTGATCACGTTATCGCTTTTTGGGTCTACATAATTTCTTTTATATTTACTAGCTACCAGACAATTGAGTATCTATATGACAGTTTATTTTATCCTTTGCTTTGAGTGTCAATTAGCTATTGCTAATTGACAGTGAGTAAATAAGAAAATGTTTAATGACCTTCATAAAAAATTGATAAATATTTCAGATATATGTTTGACATTACTGTCTAATCATTTTAGTCCAATTACTGTGGTAAAATATTTTGTTATAAAGTTGCTTAGCGTTTTAAGCTGTTATGGTGTAGCTCTAATGTGTTTACAACATGTAAAAACCATCAACGTCTTTCTCTCTTTTTTCTTTCCTTTTTTTCCTTCTTTTGTTCCTCTAAGATGAAGTTAATGATTCATGCATTGATCGATCCCTGGTTTAGTTGTTTCCTGTGACTCACTATCTGTCACTTTTGTGTTTGGGCTTATTTTGGGTTCAGGTAAGTTCAAGCCAGAAGGAAACAAGCAGTACCTCAGGGATGCGTGATACAGTTGAAACCAGTGCATTGATAGAACATAGAGCAAAGGTATATAATGTTCCTCCCCACTAGTTTTAAGAAGTTTTTGAATGCTTATTAGATGTCAGAAAGATTATTGTTCCTCGGTCATTTTGAGAACCTCAATGGTTTTTAGGCAGTTTCTGAAGGTCACTCCACTTTTCGAATTTTACAGGTTGTAGTGCCAAAACGGATAATACAAATGGAGGAAGCAATTAAAAATCGTGATTTTCCTGCTTTCGCTGCCCTGACTTGTGCCGACAGTAATCAGTTTCATGCTGTCGCTCTGGATACCTGCCCTCCTATATTTTACATGAATGATACTTCCCATAGGCAAGTTCCTTTTTCTGTTTTTAATTATGGCTCTCTATTCTCTTATATGCAAATACTTTCCCCCAAAGAAGCACTTTGTGGTAATCTCATCGGGGCATTCATTTTTCAGGATAATCAGCTGCGTCGAGAAATGGAATCGGTTTGAAGGAACATTTCAGGTTCTTTTCTCTATCTTCAGTTGACCTTTGAGCTAATCAATCATTAGCATCCAACT
This sequence comes from Primulina huaijiensis, assembly GCF_012295235.1. NCBI lineage: Eukaryota > Viridiplantae > Streptophyta > Magnoliopsida > Lamiales > Gesneriaceae > Primulina > Primulina huaijiensis. The sequence goes on from NC_133313.1 coordinate 19,583,919, forward strand.
CAAATAGGCTTGATACTTTCTCAAAAGCCTATTGTTACAGATGGCTGAATCAATCAGTAACCCGGTTACGGTTTCACTGAATAACATTTTAATTAGAACGCATTTTAAGCAACTAACAACAAGATATTTGACAGGTTGCTTATACTTTTGATGCCGGGCCAAATGCAGTTTTAATTTCACGCGACAGAAAGACTGCTGCCCTTCTGCTTCAGAGGCTGCTTTTTTACTTCCCTCCTCAATCAGAAACTGACTTGAACAGGTGTTTTTCAATTTCGAAATTTGTTCCAACCATTGTCTCCTTCATTTTCACTTCTCCAATCTGTATGAACATATATCCATCTTATCTTGGTTATATGCTACCTTTATCGCAGTTATGTTATTGGTGACAAAACAATTTTACGAGATGCGGGCATTCAGGAAGTAAAGGATAGTGAAACATTGGCTCCACCTCCGGAGATAAATGCTAATACTCCAGCCCATAGATACAAGGGAGACATTAGCTATTTTATCTGCACGGGTCCTGGGAGAGGTCCTGTAGTACTCACCGACGAAAACCAATCTCTTATTGATCCCAAGACAGGGTTGCCCAAGTGAAAAGAAGAGGCTCGAGTGTTTGAATTTGTTTTTGCCCAAGTTAATTTAAGTTGGAGCTTTTTCAATATTTTAAGTGTACTAATATGATACGCATGGTTCAGTTTCTTTTTGACAGTCTTGAATATCAGTCTACGGTTTCTTTGGCAGAATAATTATTCATGTGTGATTGAGTCTGTCAACAGTCGATGTAATAAATTGGCCTTTTTTTTCTTTTTTTTTTTTCCTTTCTTTTTTCTGATTCTTGATTAAAAATTGATGTAATCATAAGGTGGACGGCGAATTTTCCTTAACTTCGGCCTTCATTTTTGAACTCATGTTTCTTGTTATTAATTTATCTTGTATTTTGAACTTACTTTTGGTGGAAGCGAGTATTGGAGATTCATGCAATGGAAGATGGAACCATATTTGAAACCAAAAACTTACTGAACATTCAATAACAGAAATGAAGCATCAATAATTTTTGGGTTGATTAGTTCCAATACAATGTATTTCAAAAAGTGAATCAAGGGAAGAAAGGTACATCAACATTTCTTTTTCCAATTCCAGCCCTTTAACACACATATAGATAGCCTAGCTAGTGTATACAGAGGAGTGATCATGGAAATAAAGGTAACCAACAATAATGTGAGCTCCCGCACAGCTTGTTCTATCTTATATGGGGAGAAATACCATTGTGCAGGACTAGGATAACTATTGAATTAAGGTAGACCAGACAAAAATAGGTGGGACGACTACAATCTAAATGGTTGACAATACACAGGGAGAGATTCTTCAGATGTAGCATAGAATTTGCCCTAACAAACACACTATCGAGACTTCGAATTGACGTGGAACCAAGATTGGAAGAGAGTATAATTGAAGCATGGATAATTGTTGTGTTGAAAAATGTTGGACCATCTCCAACTATTGTTCACGAAAGAAGAATGTCTAATCCAACGAAAGAAGCATACTCAAAGATGCAGCTAGGGCTAGTGACAGGAATAGGTATTTGAAAAATCAAAATAATTCAAGTTTGCTTTTATTTTATAAAAATATCTTTATACGAATACTAGTATGTTTATTATTTTTTTGGAGGAAGAAAATATAACTAAAACTAGTTATCATCAATAAAATTCGAAGAATCATGCGCACCTTTCAATATCTGATGGAAAGCAACGAAGAATGAACCACCTCACGAATATGTAAGTAAAAATAGTAAAGAGAAATTTGTGGACCAAAATTCTCGTAGTTCTTTTTTTTTTTTCCCTATTTAAACGCTTCGAATCAAACCAACAATTTCAAGTTTTTCCCCCCACCAAAAAGGTGTTTTTGGTGGAATAGAAAAATACTTCTTCTTCTTAACAAAAATAGAAATTCTTCCATTAGTTTCTTCGGAAAAACACCAAAAAATTCTCAACAATGGCGAAGTTCTTGAAACCTTGCTTGTTTCTTTTTGTCATTGTTTTTGTATCTGGTACGAATTTGAATTGTACATCTATTTCCCTTGACTTTTTTCAAATAAACTTTTTATGACATGTTAAAACTAGTAAATATCGTGGAAAGCATTTATAAAATCAAAGTGGGTTGTTTTTAAAATTTTCATTTTTCCGAAGAAGATGAATCTTGAAATCCTTGATATAATATATACCATTAATTTTTTTGTGATATCCCTTGATTATAACATCGAGTGTAAAAAGTCAGTCTTGGAGGGGTTGAGAAATTTTTTTGCCATGAAACCAAACGTAGTGCTAACTATTATGGTTTAGTTTCAAATACTTACACGTTGTTTTTTGTGTGTTTCACAGGTAATTCCCAAGTTTCTTCCGCTTTACGGCCTTATGACTACTCATACACAGCTGAGGCAGGCTAGCTTCTCTTTGTGATTATACGAAATCCGTACTGTTTATTTACTTATCTCGATTCGTTTGTCCGTGCATGCAGTGTCTTAAAACACCATTGAAACCCCAATACGATGGAGGGATAGTTGTGAATCCTGAACTGAGTCAAGGATTGACTGGTTGGGAAGGTTATGGAAAAGCAAGAATCCGGATCGAAGTAGCTGATGAAGGTAGCAACAAGTACATCACTGCCGCCACCACCGATTTGGCTGCTTCAGCCCGCGTCAACACTTCCTTTCACAGCTTTGCACAAAATTTTCATCTCGACAAAGACATGCTCTATTCCTTCTCTGGTACGTTCATCCAATATCAAAATTGAATTTCAACTAGTGCATGTTTTTGCACGAGTTCTCACATTATACTAATATTCATATCTTATGATTTCTGAAACTATGGCATGTATTGTTATGTTTTGTAGCTTGGTTGCAAGTAAGGGATGGAGAGGCCCATATAAAAGCTATGATCAAGCCAAAACATAGCAACGTCAGTATTATTATTGGCAGGGTCGAGGCTCGGGAAGGTTGTTGGTCCATGCTCAAGGGTGGCTTCGTCGTCGACGTCTCCGGCCCCGCGACGCTTTACTTTGAAGTATTTTTCTGCTGCTATATTGATTGTGTGATCCTTGTAATATCTAAATTTATACTTATTTATTCTAATAATTTCTTTTTCAAATTTTCAGAGCGACCTTTCAATTGCTGAAATATGGGGAGATAGCATCTCATTGCAGCCATTCACATATGAAGAATGGAGATCCCACCAATATGAAACCATCGAGAAGGTACGTACATGTTTCTCACTAGATTTCCATGCATCATATGATGCCAACAATTCGTATGTCCATTTCAGGTACGCAAGACCAAGGTGAAACTCCAAGCCGTGGACAAAGCTGGTCAACCCGTACCCAACGCCAAAGTATCCATCAAACAGATGGAGCCCCATTTCCCACTGGGCTCCGCATTAACCGTGCACATCCTCAACAACACGGCGTACCAGAACTGGTTCCTCCCCAGATTCCGATACGCTGTCTTCGACCGTAATCTCAAATGGAACGTAGTAGAGGAAGTAAGAGGCATCGTCAACTACACGCTGCCGGATAGATTACTTGAATTCTCCAAGGAACACGACCTCATCGTCCGAGGCCACACAATCCTCTGGGCAAACCCGATAAAGTTACCCCCTTGGTTCGGAAACCTTACCGAAAACCGTGAATACTTCCAAGCAGCAGTGGACATGAGAGTAGAGTCGGTGGTGAACAGATACAAGGGCCAATTTATTCACTGGGATGTCCTGAATGAGAACATGCATTTTTCGTTCTACGAAGACAAATTAGGCCCTGATACCACTGTCGATTTGTTCAAGAAGGTGCAGGAGATCGACCCGGAAACCACACTGTTTCTGAATGAGTATTTCACAATAGAGAAGGCTGTGGACAAGCTAGCATCCCCACCTCTTTATTTGAAGAAGATAGAGGAGTTGAGGAAGAAGGGGTTTAACGGGACTATTGGTATCGGGTTGCAAGCCCATCTTACCTGGTTGAGCCTGCCGTATATGAGGGCCTCGTTGGATGTGATTGCTTCCACGAAGTTGCCTGTTTGGGTGACAGAACTGGATGTCTCCGTTTACTCTCCAGACAGGGTGTGGGCCTTGGACAATGCGATGAGGGAGATTCATTCTCACCCTACAGTTCAAGGCATGCTGCTTTGGGGTTCATGGTATCCACAGCCAAAAGGGTGCTGGAGGATGTGCTTAACAGATGATAACTTCAAGAACTTGGGTACAGGAGATGTGCTGGACAAGTTCTTAAATGAAGTTAAACATGGAGATGGTGTGCATGGAACCACTGATAACAATGGTTACTTCGAGGCGTCACTCTTTCATGGAGAATACGAAGCTCAGATCGAGCATAGCAAGTCGGGTTCTGAGAGATTCCAGGTGTTGCCAACCCTAGAGCCACAAGATCCGGTGATCCTCCGGGCCGCGTGATAAAAAAAAACCGACAGGACCAAGAATTCGAATGAAAATATGCATGTAAATGGGTTAATAATGGTATGTACAACACACTTGTGTAATGAAAATATGTATGTAAGTGGGAAATGCGTATGTACGACAAACTTGTGTAAAGCTTGTTAAAAGGAACGAAACCTTCTTTCAATGGGAATTTAAAAAACTATTACCAACTCATGTTTCTTGTTATTAATTTATCTTATCTCTACTATAAGTAATGAATTTAGGGTCTTATATTGAAAAAATAAAAAATCATTTACATAAGTACTAATTAAATAAGGATAAAATAGGGAAGTTGTTTGTATAAATATATTTTCAATGAATTTCTTAATTTGTTTGGAAAAAGAAATAAACTTATACAATTGGGAAGGAGTTAGTATAACTTAAAAGACTTTAAAAAATTAAAATAAAAGACTAAATTAATAAAAAGTTAGCGACTTTAGTAGTTTTTGTTGTTATTTCAATAGTTTATCATTTAGAAGAAGATTGTTTATTTTACATTAATATAGTGGATTCACTGAATAGACACGATCGATTGTTAAATTAATTTAAATATTATTAAAATTTAAATGGAAGAAAAAAATCTAAAATTTATTATCCTTATATTGAAGTTTTACTTGGTGTTTTCTTTAAGTAACTTTCAATTTATTTAGATGAAAGGGACTCGTACACTTTTTTCAGGTAGTGATGAAATTAAATTATTCTTATCTTGGTTGTTATAAACATTAATTTTTTTTCTTTTCTTTCAGTCATAGTGATTAATTTATAAAATTTCCTATTTATTTATTGTAAGCTAAAAACTTAAAGGAATATACGTAAGACTTAAATTTTATTTCCTCTTTGGCCATATTTGTATCATGTGACTTGCAAAAAAATACCCATCCCATAATGATGGACAAAATGTGGACAATAATGATATCTCACAATGTAAAAACTTTTCTCCTCTCACCGTTTTATAGTAGAAATAGAAATTTATTTATAGCAAATAGATAAATCATTATTGTCCACATGGGTAAAAGATTAAAACAAACTATTACCAAATCTAAAATTCGATATCATCTTAAAAATGAGCCATGCAATTTCCCGTATTACTCCCACTGATTGTAAAAGATGATCTCTTCAAACACGTAAACAGTTGGGAGCTTACGTTCTTGACTTCTATGGTAACATCATTTTTGCTAGTTTAATTTCATACTTGGTATTGCGCAAATATCCAGACAGAAAATCCAGTGGTGTCGCTGCCATGGTGCAATAGTACACAAATTACTGCCCTCATTTTCACCAAAGCAAACCATAAACTCCTTGCACTTGTAGCACTATCCCAAAAAAATACGTTCTTAGTCAAAAAAACTTCGTTCCAAGTGCTTTTTTTTTACGATTTATACGTATTAAAATAATATCATTCATCTACGCATATGAAACAGGTTCAAAAAGCACTATTACTACTGCCCTTCAAATTAAATTAAATCAAATCATTTTTCGTGATAGCTGATGCAAACGAAAAAAATGCACACATGAAACAAAAAAGCGCGATTAAAATGGAAAATTTTGATGCTGCATCACATATGCAGACACTCACAGATTGCAAGACAAGAAATATCAGAGGTTTAAACATTGTTGCAGCCCCCACTTCGCCGAAATTGTAAGACAAGTTATATCTGACCTTTAAACATTGTTGTAGCCTCCGCCCCCGCTGGGGCTTTCATTGTATGACCGAGCAGTAGTTATATCTGACCTTTAAACATTGTTGTAGCACAGCATTCTGGATTCCCTTTTTTTGACAAGAACTTGTGCTGCAATTTAAATTCAGTCTACAGTGCATTATGGTGAAAACCCTCTTTCAGTAAAAAGATAACCTGCTAGATTTGAAAAGAGATAATTATATTTATGTTTCAACGTATTACATATATCCAAAAATATTAAACCAAAATGTGAATATTCAGACCCCATGAGAAGGGGGATGAATGAGTCGGGTTGAGCACGGATCATCTGGTTGGGAAAATTTCTGACGTCAATTTCAGGTGCAGCCAATTGAACAATAAATTTTGCGTAGCTCATTTAGAGCTTCACGTAGAATAAAAAGCTCGAGCAGTCAAGCTTGACTTGAGATTTGTCTGAATTGCCGAGAAGTAGTCTTACTTCCACCCCTAAACCTACAATTTTCTGAGGATGGGATGCGTAATTAGTACATACATCGGCAGAGGTAGCTGAGACTTGCAACTTGGCAAAAATGGATTATTAAGTTACAGAAGATACCTGGGGACACAATCGATATTCAAGTTTACAGCTCTGATATTCCTTTTCCAGTTTTGTTTTTTTATCATCATCATCACCTGTATCAGCGGCAGAAAGGCAGAGCCCTAGGGAGCTCAGTCAACTATCTTTAGTGACGCCGCTGACAACAAACTCCATCAAGAAGCTTCCAATCAAACTGAGATTTGCTGGATGGACCAAAACTAGGGAATGCAAGATCCAGAACCACTACCCAGCTCATCTCAGTCACTTATGCCTGCACCCTAGCCAGGGAATTAATATGCCGCCCTAGCAGCCACAATTTCAAGGAGGCCCAAAACCTTCCTGGCTGGGTGCAGGCATGGCCCAGACCCCTCACCGAGGCCGGGCTATTCCAAAACTTTCATCATGTTGCTGCTGATGAGACTGAAATGAGAAATTAGCAAAAGGTGATGGGTTGTGACTGTTTGTCTAAGCAACAATTTATTAAAAAAAACAGTGAAGATCAAACAGGAATAAGTTAAACAAAATGTGAAAATTAAACTTTACAATCTAATAATCTGGAGGGGTTAAGCAGAATGCTATGAACTAACATAATTGTCAGGCACAATAATAGAAATTTAATTATCAAGTACAAGCAGAGCTATCAATGATATAATACCAAATTTCGTTTTATAATAAAAATGGGCATATAAATTTATAAACCCTAGATAACTGTATAGTCTACCTCCACGTATTGTGCATTTTCTTCGCACAATTAAAAAAATACCCTCGTGAATAAGGGAGCCAAATTTTCATTAATGGGAAGGAAGTCACTCATAGGTACCCAAATTAGTCAAACCAGAGAAATAGATAGGACCTCCTAAGAAATCATACCTGTGAAAAAGTCTGGTGAACCTGTTCATGTGGATGGATGTAAGGCAATCCAGCTGGTTGACAAGGATACTGTGGAGAATTCAAGTAGAGTCCAGAGTTTGCGTGCACATTGACATTACCAGGACTAAATGGGGACAACACAGCTTCTGTAGGACCATACCCAATACCACTAGGACCTGATGGTGAAACCCATGGCCCAGGTATATGTTGGGGAACAGGTCGAGGCTGATGTTCAGAAGAAATTGAGGGCTGCCCGTGACTTGATCCAAGCTGTGGGAATTCAGTATTGTAGTTTATTGCAGGTGCATACATAGGCTGAATTGTGTATGCCCCTCCACTAAATCCAAACCCAGGGTCAAACCTTTGCATGTACCTGAGAAAATTGTAAAACATTAGCTCCTACCCAGCGAATGAAAGCCAGATAATTTTTTTCCCTTTTTTCAAACTCTTGAAAGTAACTCTGTGGACCAAAGCTAGATCCATGTCCAAAAGTAATCCAAAAGAATATGGGGGGAGATCAGCAAAACGAATTGCTGTCTATTAATCAAAAACCATCAATGTTCATAAAAAAATTAAAACAATTCACATTTAACAGAATTAAGAGGATCCACCTAGTGTTCACTGGTTAAATACAGCAAATGCGATGAACAATATTAAACTAAAGCACAGTCATAATTAAATAAAAAACAAAATAGCAAACTCTTTAACAAAAAACAATTTGAATGTGAACCCTCTTTAAAAAAGTAAAAATCATAATGATAAAAAACAAATTGTGAAGTACTAACAGTAACGATGTCAAACATGAACAAAAAGGAGTGAAACTGGCAAGGATGGAAAAAGAGTAAAGCATACCTGTCGTATCTCCTGTCATAGTCGGGATCCTTACGATCACCTTCACGATCCCGAAAGATAGCCACTCTATTGTTTGTTTTGGGCCTACCTATGGACTCCTTCTCGGTCATACTTCCAGTTATTCTACTGCTGATTACAGAAGAATCAGAATAACTTCTGCCAATATTCACATCAGACCCACCTACTGGAAAAAGTCTTTCTTCTACCCTTTTATTCCCCATTGAACCACGTTGAAAACCATCCTGAGTCCTATGTTCAGCTTCTGGCTTCCCACTTGAACTTCCACCGGAACTGCTGGAACTAAATATCCGTGCCCGAGCCCTATTATATTCCTCCTTTCTTTCCTCCACACTTTTAGAACTGTTGGATTTGGCTAAATGCACATTTGAATTGCCTGTAGTCTGTGATCCCTTTTGTGGCCTTTGCTTGATTGCAACCTTTAAACCTCCACCCTCTTCAGTAGGTAGATTTACAGGAATGTCAGCCAGACGAATCAAAGGAAACCGATTATTAGACGTCTTCCGAACAATGATCCTAGAGCCAGATCCATCGGGAAGATTATTATCCAATAAAACCATGGACTGTAGAGAATAGTGCTGGGCAACGCGATGTGCAGCCAAGCGCAAATACGAAGTAGGAAGATGTTGGAATTCCATTTGGTCCCTGGTTGGATCGCGAATGAACTTTTCAACATCCTGCTCCATTCGCAGGACTGAACATTCCAGAATATCATTATCCTCTCAAGCATCAAAGACAAATTAAAAACCAAAACAAAGAAACAAAGAAAGAAAGACAATACTCAATCATAGGATCACAAAATCGAACAAACCATCAGGAAAGAAGATCGAGGCCATCTCATTTGTGCATGTCATCAGATTTGATAATATTTTAAACAAACTAAAGGGATAATAAAAAAGTGCAAACGTTGGATTAGAAATAACACATAATCACAGACCATAATAAATAAGGTTGATGCGACAAATCTCACTCATGCATATCAACTGACGTGACAGTTCAAAATTGGTTTTAACAAAAAAAATTAGTTTCACGACTATATGTTCAGGTAATGTACAAATCGGGCTTCAATACAATGTGTGAAAGCATCATTATTTATTGCACATGGAAGGTCTTTAGATATCCAAAAACCAGTGCTGGGGGCATAGACATATATATAAGTCTAAATTCATTTTGCTGACAATGAAATGTGAGCCCCATCCAGCCGTCCCTCACCCCTTTCGTTCACGAAGTGATAAATATTTTGCAAATAGTGCCACTCATATAAGTTTGAAAACTACATAAATATGTATAAAATTATTAATCAGCATGTTTAGACCATTAACTAAATTTTCTCTTGGAAGAGAATATAAGTATGAAAAATTGAAAATACCAAATACATTTGGGAAATCAGTAAAATTCGGCAAAACTAGCTTAATAGAAGAAAATCGAAACATAGATAATTAGTAGAAACTAAAGAACCATGCAAATACTTCCATCTAACACTTGAATTGAAAACTTCTGCAAACAGCAAAAAATAGGGTGTTACGAAAGAATGAATTAAAAGTGGAAAAAAAATCCAACAGATCGATAATCCTAACTGCCTCGAACAAAGACTCACCGGAGAGACGCTCGCGAGGATTCTGTATGGCTTCCCGCAGAAATTGATCCACTGACTGGATCAAATCCTCTTTAACTGAGCCTGAAACCAACCCCGAGCCCTCGGCTATCTCAGGTTGACTTGAACAAGTATTAGTAGAGCTTGAATCCTTTCTAGAAGAAATCATGAGGCGGCGCATGCTGGCGTCCACATCGGCAACCTCCCAAGACTCCGGCGGAGCGAGACCGTCATCCGACGAATCCAACGACGTCGCCGCAGCACTCTCCATGAAATCTTCTCCAAGTGATAATTCTATAGGTCGATGTCAGATTCGTAAATCATCGGATCCAGGTGAATTCCGAGGAACAATAAGGCTCAGATTTGAATAATCAGCTCAATATCATAAAAATATCATTGGGTGAATTACAAGACAAGAAAATAATATTTAGGGTTTCAACAAAGCGATAGGGTTTGAGGATATTTTTATTGGCAATGTGGCTGACACGTGAATAGCACGTGATGCCCTATCTTTTATTATAATTATAAACTAATATATATTAGTTACTCTGCACACAAACAGTTTCTTTTTATCATTATAGATAGATTAAACTGAAATTTGAAAATTATGGAGAGACTAGATTGATATTTGAATTGGTGAAATAAAAAAATAAAAATAAATGTATGTGTCGAATTTTTTTAAAAAAAACAAAAAACAAAAGTGTAATATTAATATCATATAAGAGTAAAATTGGAAGAAAAAGTTGATATCCTTCCTAAGTGGTTACTATCGTGTCCTTAATTTTAATAAAATAGAATAGATATAGATAAAGTATTCTAAAAAGTGGTAGCTGTCAGCGACGATTTATACTGATATTAAAACCAAAATCCCAATATTTTATAAAATTTTGAGCCGAGAATTGCTCGATTATTTCTCAATATAGCAATCATTTATAAATTTTTTTTTATTTTTATTGCAAACCAAAATTATGTAATATCACAAAATATTTAATTTCTATTGATATATAGGCAATTATATTACAATGTTACATAAATGGAATTAAATACACTATTTTTTATTTTTTGGAATTAATATTTTGATGAGATTTCACTAAACTTAACAGACAACTCTAATTATAAAATGTAACTTTATATAGAAAAGAACGACAATATATGTCCTATAGTTTGACACATTAACTCGTTATTATCACTCAACACTACATTTATCGTACTCTTAATTTTTATCTCAGTGTTGACTTAAGCATCCGAGAATATACGCCAGAAACATCTCTGACACCCTATAAATCTTGTTCGTTCATGCATATTCATAAAAAAAAAATAAATCATGTCCAACCCTTGTCGTGATGTGCTGAAAAAGATTTGATTCACCATATCGAACCTATTGTACAGATTTTGATAACACCAATTTTGTAATGTGAAATAATGTCATCCACTTTTATACTTATAAAATCACAATGTTACAATATAATACCATTATGATTTTGTGTGATACATTCAACATTTGAAATTAAGGTTGTTTTTGTTATAATTGTGTTAAAATTGTTTTTCACCGTCAACTTGTCTCGGCCGGCTCATCAAATAGTTGAATTGGGTTGACAATCTCATCTCGCCAGATAATGGGTTGAGACAGGTTGCGGACTAGCTCGTATTAGACTGCTAAATATAACTAAAAAATTATAATGTCCATCCCGCAAAATAGTGAGTGGTGGTTATTGTAGGCCGTCCCAAGCCAGCAATTCGCTGGCCATTTTGAAGACTTGTCTTTTATCTATCGTTTTTATATTAATTGTGGCCCAACTATAACAATTTAGTTATTATCTTAATGGCCCAACTTAACACTTGAGCTGTTAGCGGATCACTTATGGCCCAACCTAAGCCTGGAGCTTTAGCGGATCACTAAGGCCTAACTCTTACACTACAGCTATTCTTGGATAAATTAAATACCCGACAGTTGATTTATTTTTTTATCATTGCAATATGCAATTAAATTAAATTTTTAATTGTTGAAATATTTGATTGGATAAAAATATATAAAAAATAAGAAAAATAAATGACAAACATAATAAAAGTTACAAAATAACTTATTCTAATATATTCCTACACATTTCCCCCGAAGGGTCTTGGTTTAACTTAACTATTTGCTATACTTTTTAAAATTTTGCTTGTAATAAATATAATTACCATACATACTCACTATTTGCTATATTTTTTTAGGCAAAAACTTGTGTGAGACGGTCTCACGGATCATATTTTGTGAGACGAATTTTTTATTTGGGTCATCAATGAAAAAGTATTACTTTTTATGCTAAGAATATTACTTTTTATTGTGAATATCGGTAGGGTTGACCTGTCTCACAGATAAATATTCGTGAGAACGTCTCACAAGAGACTTACTCTACTTTTTAAATCTTAGAGCTCAATAATATTAATGACTGATGAAAAAATATTATTTTTTATTTTAAAAATTTTTACTTTTCATTTTAACTATAGATCAGATACACGTATATTACAAAAATAGATCCGTGAAATCGTTTTTTTCAAAAAAGTATAAAATTGTCAAAAGAAAAAAAATGAACTATCGTGGTTATGGCAACCCACAAAGCATATGCCAGAATTAAATGGCTCGTGTGACCCATCAATTTAGCTAGTGTAGGCACGTGCACAAGTGTGCCCCTGTGCTCAACCCCCGTGTCCCGAACCAAATCAGATGTACAACCCATACACCACGACGTACAAATGCTGAATGCTTGTTCTTCGATCCATTCAAGAAAACCTTATTTGACGCAGAACATTCATTATTGTGGAATGGGCAGCACCTTTTCCACGCCAACCTTATCATTGTTTTACTTTATTGGTAAAAATAATTTAAATATCGTTTTCTCATATATTTTGACCTTAAGAGAAGCAGAAATTATATTTACGAATTAAAATTTGGATTTTATGAATAAGTATTTGAGTATGTCTAATGGGAGACGGTCTCGTGAATCTTTATCTGTGAGATGAGTCAATATTACTGATATTCACAATAAAAAATAATACTCGTAGCATAAAAAATAATATTACTTTATACATGACCCAAATAAGATATCAGCCTAACAAAATACGACCCGTGAGACCGTCTCACACAAGTTTTTGCCTAAGTATTTTTGGTTATATTCAAGACATCTATCTAAACAATGTTGTGTCGATATACTAAATATGTTGATGCAGTGACATAAACATCTCAGCCCGTGTCCTTGTATGATAAATTGTAAAATAACACGTCAGTAGATTTTGGTTTCTATAAATCAGTCGTTGGCTCTATTCGAGCTGAAACAAGCATAAGATTTCGTGAACGCGACCTCAATTGGTTCCAACGTAACAACTCAGGCTGCTACTGTCCTCTATCAATAACTACCAATACAAATCAATTCACACGATCGTTTCTCCTCAAAGACTGGCGCAAAGTGAAGAAAGATAGCTTTTTTTTTTTGGAGATCGATAATGGGTTATTGGTGGGAAGGTATGAGAGGGCTTCGGCCATTGATTCACCTTCTGTTACCGCTGTGTGTGCATTGGGTTGCAGAAGAGATGACCGTTTCTGTGCTTGTTGATGTGACGACTAATGCTCTTTGCCCTGGCCAGAAGACCTGCCCTGAAGCTATATATATCAATGGCCTCCAGCAAACTGTTAGTGTTTTGACTTTTTTTACTTTTTTGATTGATTTTCTTTTTAACTTTGTGTATGTAAAATTTGCTTGATTTAGGAGGAGGGGTGGGGATTTTTTTGAGACTTTCTTGACGTATAATTTATTGTTATATTACTTTGAATTTCCCTTTTCCAGTTTTTGTTGATTTGATGATCGATTAGGTGTTTTAGTATCTTGAATAAAAAGAGAGAGAGAATTTGTTATGAATCCTGTAGTCTGTATAGGTCTATTTGCTAAAGAAATCAACACAAGATATCAAGACAAAAGCTGATGATATTATGCTAAAACAAATGATGATAAGTCACCCGGCTCCTGCATTTTTAAATGTTTTTTGGCAGTGGAGAAGCCAGACAGGCAGGGCCGTAACACTATTTTTCCTTTTTTGAGTTTTAAAGTCAAAGGTTTAGTTTTGCTGTATAGGCTCTCTCCCGCAGTTCCACTGATTCTTGGGGTGCCGCCTGGGCAAGCGGCCGAAGTTGTCCCTGGAAGTGAACTTTTTTAAGAAAGTTGTTCCTAAATCGGCAAATACTATTTCATTAGTGTGAATTGGATTTTTTTCCCCTTAAATAATTGGCCTCTGTATGCAGAGGGATGATATAAGAATCGAACCTTCCATGGATAGAAGAAGAGACAAATTAATCAACTTTTTCTATGGAACACAAACTACGTTTGTTGCTTACATTTTCCTCGTGTTTTAGGACTTCTTTTGTGGTCGTAGGTTGTTGGGATATTCAAGATGATAGTTCTTCCACTGCTAGGCCAGCTTGCAGACGAGTATGGGCGTAAACCGATGCTTCTTCTCACTTGTTCGACCACTATTGTGCCTTTCGGTATGTTTTCTTCAAGCAGTTTCATTCTTTCCATGACACATATGTTATACATAAAATAAACAGTCTACTGTATTATACATATTGCATATTTTAAGTTTTTTGAATATTTAGATTTCATTGTATTACGTTTTGCAGCTTTACTTGCCATCGATAAATCGAAAGGCTCGGTATATGCTTACTATGTTCTCCGGACGATATCTTACATCATAAGCCAGGGGAGCATTTTCTGCATTTCGGTTGCATATGCAGTGAGTGCTTGTTTGTATAATTTTCTTTATAATACCTGTCATGTATATTCTGGCCTTCTCTTCCTCTTCCCGAATTATTTTCTTTTCCCTCTCTCGCCAACACAAGCATTCTAGTCCATTACTGCTGGAACTACTTGTAACTTTATCTCTTTCCTCCATGCAGGCAGATGTTGTGGATGAAGAACGAAGAGCTGCAGCTTTTAGTTGGATCACAGGCCTTTTTTCTGCATCACATGTTGTTGGAAACATTCTTGCAAGATTTCTTCCCGAAGAATACATTTTCGAGGCATGCTGACGATGCCAAATTCAAGGTTTCTCAATTTTTATCTGTCATTTACTTCTTACTTATGTGATTAAACTTCTACTTTCAGGTGTCAATTGGTCTATTGATTTTTGTGCCGGTTTACATGACACTGTTTCTGTCAGAAACAGTGAGGCCTATTATGAGACCTGACCGGCGTATCCCTTATTTAAATAAAGCTTTTAGAGCTGTTCAAGAACGATATTACTCGATGAAGAATGCGGTATATGTTGTCACCAGAAGGTATTGTGGTGCTTTCTTTTTGTTGTAGAGGAAATCGGGATTTTACTGGATCGAAGTTCAGGAAATAAAGTTCTTCATACGGGTTACATGCTTGCTGAAATATTGTCATTTTCTACACAGTCCAACGCTGAAGTGCATTTCTCTTGTTTCCTTCTTCTATGAATTGGGAATGTCTGGCATCAGCAGTGTCCTTTTGGTACTTCTCTGCCTCTTAAAATGACTGATATTTAATCTGTGATGCTGTTTAATTTCAGTATATGTTTTTGTTTGACAATATTTTTGAAAGAATATTTTATTTCGGGCATCAGTGAAGATACATTAGAAATTGTGGCGTTGGATACTGTATTGTGTTCAGAACACCAAAAACTCCGCCACTCTCTTTGATCTGCGTGGAAATAAAAGTAGTATAAAGAAATTATGTAGTTCGTAATGTAAGTAATTTGATTTACTGGAAGTATACTTAAAAATTATTTAATCTTGTCTCCCTTGCAGTACTATTTGAAGTCCACGTTCGGTTTTAACAAAAACCAATTATCAGAAATTTTAATGATGGTTGGAGTAGGCTCGATTTTTTCTCAGGTACTTTATGATTCTCTTCTAATTTTTTGTTTCTTTGATGCTGATAACGAAAAAAATTCTGCTTAGCCAACTCTGGAAAACAAATATTTCGGATCTTTTTATCTACTAACTGCATTCTCTATTTTTGTCTCCTTTTTGGATGATGGAGCGACAGTTAAATCTTACTACTTGTTAAACCACGTATTTTGTTCCAATTTCGCACTTGGTGTACGATTTTCTTGAATTTTCTCGTCTTTCTTGCTCATCTCTATCTCCTTTCATCCCATGTTTCAAGATACTGGTTCTGCCTTTACTCTATCCATTGGTAGGAGAAAAAGTGATTCTCAGTGCAGCCTTGCTCGCGTCTGTAGCATATGTAAGTTAATGCGGTACTTACGATACCAAAAACTGTGGGTTTAAATTCAGTAGATATTACTTATTATTATTTTTTATGTGAAAGAAAACGATCTAACAAAGAGATTTATTTGTGCAGGGACTGCTATGTGGCTTAGCATGGGCACCATGGGTGAGTCAAGTTTTCTTTGTTGCAAGTTTATATTAAGTTAAAAAATTAAAATTTCACAAATATTTACTCTGCTGCCTCTATATTACATATGATACTCGAAATTGTATGTCTAAAGGGCGGCGGACTCGGCATAAGCTTGAAACACAAGTTGAGATTCATCTGGTTTACTTGAGACTGGAGCAATATTATTTATTTAATATTTGTTTCACTGAAAGCTATTGCTATATATAGGTGCCGTATTTGAGTGCTTCTTTTGGAGTTATCTATATCCTTGTGAAACCATCTGTAAGCACTTCCCCTTAACTCTATTATTTTGTAAAAAAATTATGTTAAGGATATCCACATTCATTTTTTCATCGTGTTTACAGACTTATGCAGTTATATCTAAGGCATCAAACTCAGCGGATCAGGTAAGTCTGCACTACCAAATACTTAATTTTGAAGAGCAAGAAGCAAGTCTTGTGGGAGCAAACCTCAAACTAATATTAATGTTTGGATCATGTGATTTTTAATACCATGCAAATATTTTGGATTTCATTTTCATGTGTCGTGAGGAATCTTGGAATTATACCAGTATTTCTAATCTGCATAACTCAGCTCGATAAACAGTAGTTACCATATGCAACCGCTCTCCTTTATACTAAACCATGAAAGTACCACACGCGAAATCTGAAACATCAGATTGTGATTTTGATCGAAAAGTTGATAGAAATATAGCCAGAAAAAGTTTCAAGCAATTACCGGGGTCTTTAAGTTCTGCTATACATGCGCAAAGAATTCAATATTGTCTCTTTCGTAGCTATTTCTAAATATAAAATGATCATACTAACTCATTCTAAATCAGGGGAAAGCCCAAGGATTCATAGCTGGTGTTCAATCCATTGCAAGTTTGCTTTCTCCACTTGCGATGAGTCCACTTACCAGTAAGTCTGTATTCTTATTCTATAATTTTTGAAGCAAAAATGCAGCCCTTTTTCTCGATTTTCTCAAGCCACTATTTCTGGTCTTGTTGCAGCATGGTTTCTATCTAGCAACGCACCTTTCGACTGTAAAGGTTTCAGTATCATTGTTGCATCTCTGAGCATGGTAACTCAACTTCTGTCTTCCAAGAATGGCTCAGTGTCTTGCTATGAGTCTAATGTCACATTGTGTTTCAGGTGGTTTCATTATGCTTCTCTTTCACGTTAAAACTAGACGCCCCGAGTGACAAGAATTTAGAGGACGGAGCAGAAAACATTGAAGCACCACTTTTGTCGTAAGGATTCGGGATATGTCTTGGCATGTCCGTGTCTATCTGACTATCCATATAGTTTGAGAGGCTCTTACGTGACGCTCTTGGTGTAACTTCGAACTGGTAGGAAAAGAGAGTGGGAGAATGTTTCATGTATGTTCTAAAAACATAAAAGTTCCATACAGTGGAATAGAGTTGAATAGTTTTTATTCGGGCGTAGTTATAAATTATTATTATTATTTAATTTTTATGTTTCAGTGAAAGTGTTTGCCCAATTCAAAATATTAGATTCATACAAGAAAAATTATAAAAAAATCACTTATATTCGAAAACTGTTGAAATTAAAAGTTTATATTCATAACTTCAATTTTAATATGTTTCCTCTGAAATATCCTTTGAAGAACATCTTAAAAAATAAGAGTATTTATCTTCAAAAAAAAAGTATTTGATTTGAAAATTTCTTTTTGATTAATAATCATATTTTCAAATATTTAATTTTTTTTAAAAGTAAGTAATAGATGGAGAAGGGTTTTTTAAAATAAAAAATAAAAATATTTAACAAAAATAGATAAAAAAAAATATTTTGAGAATTTATGAAGCTGGAGTGGGGTTTCCCCTTGAAAGTTAAAAGGTTGAGGCAGGATCTTAGATTGCGGCCCCTCTTATTTTTTTTCCCTATTTTTTTTAAAGATTTCTTAAATTATAATTTTCAAATAATTAATAATATAATATGTATTTGAAACTTCAGTTTTTCAAGTACTATTATTAGTTTAAACACATATTAAATAAATAAATAAATTAGTTAAATTATGATTATCAATAAAGAATAAACATATAATAATAACACAAATAATAGTAAATAACGTGAAATAAATTAATAATATCATTGTTGGAAATATTACGATATTGTTTCAACAAAATTATGACAATATTAGTATTATTTATAATTTAATATTATGATATCATATTTAGAAATTAATAGGAAATGAGGTAATTGAGAGTCATCTAACTTCTAAATGGCGTCATTCTAACTTTGCTATTTTGACTATAAAAAAAACAACTTAAATTAATCAAAATAAAAACTCTACTTCAAACTCAACTTCGACATAAAACTTACCCCAAATTCTAACCAAAACTTCATCTCAAACTCCACCCAAATGTGTAAAACTCGACTCAAATTTGAAAACATTGAACCAAATGTTAAAAGTCGACCCAAATATGAACAATTCGATCCAAATACGAAAAACTCAACCCAAATATGAAAAACTCGAACTCAACCTAAATATGAAAAACTTGACCCAAATGTGAAAAGTCAACCCAAAAATGCAAAATTTGACCTATGTTCGACCTAAAAAATTAAAAATTCGACAAAAACTCGATCATGTATATAATTATAAATATAAAAATTCAATCAAACGTAACATAGTATAGTAATAAAGTGTTGTGTTGTGAAAAACAAATGGTTTGAATTTGGATTAAATCAAAATGAGATGTTAAATTTTTTTTATTATTTTAACAAGTATGTGTAAAGTCTATCTTTCCATTAAATCATTTCCTTTGACCAAATTTAAAAAATTAAGACTCCCTTCAATTAAAATAAATTGGAGCAAGTTATATATATTTTAGTGCAATTTTTGAAGTGTCATATATTTTATTAAATTTTTATTAATAATAATTAAAAATATAGTAATTTTTTAAAAAACAATTAAAAGGAAGGACGAGGTCTGCCGGGGACTTGGATATAACTCTGTTAGAGATGGAAGCCGTGTCGTGTTCAGCAGCGGTCACGGCCGCTTCATCGTTTCCGGTAGTGTCGGCTAAACCTCGCAAAATCCCGCACCCGAAATCCCCTGCCCTCCACCTCAAAGCAACGTCCCACTGTTCTCCCATTTCTTGTTTTTCTTCCCCAGTTTCTGCAGCAGCCACTTCTACTTCTTCAACTGCTCTTTTTCCCAATAGTAGCCATGGTGATGGTAGGCGGCACTGGATGGTTCTTTTGGGGACCCCGCCACCGGAATTCACTGCTAGACCTCAAGTAATTGATTATTATGTCAATGTACTTGAAGGGGTTTTAGGCTGGTGAGTTTTTTTGTTATGACGTCACAAATTTTGATCTTTTTCACTTTCATTTTTCCTCCATGTCTATGCTGACTCGCTTTCGATGAGGAGCTGGCTTTTTCTTGGCCTTATTGCTCTGCCTTTGCTGTCTCTTTTGTTGGGGGGGATTTATATTTGGTTTATATTGTGATTCGTGGTTTTTTTCAGCAAGGAGGATGCTCAGAGGTGCATGTATGATGCTTCTTCTGATGCTCATTTTGGTTTCTGCTGTGATATCGATGAGGAAAGTGCGAATGAACTAGCCGGTACTTCTCAATCCATTGACACCATGTTTTCAGGATGATCTCCGGTTTTACTATTGAAGAAAATTAATCACGAACTTGAGTTTCTTTTGACTGTGAAATTTTTTTGTTATACTAAGAAGTATTTATTGAAAGCAGTGGAACATCGAGGACTTTTTATGCTCACAATTTGCTTATTTCCATAAACGAACAATGATTCTCTACTCTGTAGCTTGATGAGATTTGGTTGTCTGTTTAGCAAAGTAAATTAAATCACTTCATTGTTATTTTATAAGTTCGAAGTGTATGTGAATGATTGGATGATCTTGAGTTATCGATACTTGCTTTCAATCTTCGTAGGCAGGCCGGAGGTTCTATTGGTTAAGCCAGATCCCAATTTTGACTCCGTACAGAAAGACTACAGTAGTTTGAACAATGGGTTCCGTAATCAATCAACCTATTTTTATGGGAATGCATCATTATTTCCTGCTGGAACAACCAAACACTGGCTTGTTCGAATGGGAAGGCCAGCAGTTGGAGGCATTAGGAAGGCGCCTGTGGTTGACTACTACACCCAAGTCTTAATGAGAGTTTTGGGGAAGTGCGAATTAGTTTTTGTTTTGAATTTTTATTATTTCTGCCTTTTTTCTTAAAGTTTTTCTTAGGTCAGGTTATGTATCCTTATTACAGTGAGAAAGATGCTCAGATGTGCATGTATCACGTTTCTTGGCAATCCAACTATGGCTTTTGTTGTGAACTAGACAATGAATGTGCTCAAGAGTTAGCTGGTTGGTACTTTTTTCTTGCATTGATTGTATAATATGAACGATTTGTGTTGCTATGTTGATAACAAATATCTTTATTCGGTTGCAGGAATTCCTGGCGTGTTGTCTGTCCAGCCAGACGAAAGTTTTGGGTCTGACGATAAAGATTACAATGGTTGGTCATTGTTACTACATTTTCTGGATGGACTATAAGTTCAAATGGTTATGAATCTATGATCACCACCATACATGACTTCATTTTCCTCTTGAATAATGGGCTGTAAATTATATATGCTAAAAATAACCAGAATCGGTGTTTCTATCTTTGAGTATTGTAGTGCTATCAGCTGCTGCAGATATGACAATATAAAAGTTGGGGAGTGTGGTTGAGTTTGTTTTTATGTTTGAGATGGTGTAGCAGTCAATCCGGGATCCATTATTAGTGCTTTGTTGAGATATGTTTTTCCCCAATTTAGGGAAATTTCCCTGTCATGCATTGTCGCACCTGATAGTAACTGTTAAAAACAAATTCCTCGGCAAAGAAAATGAAATGAAACTCTATGCCGTAAAATCTGGATATATTCGAACTGATTTGCCAGTTTGCTCTACTTTTAAGTGAATAATTAACAAAAAGTTCTGTACGACTTAGTTCATATACAAGGCAACATTTTGGGTGCAGTTTCATTAATCTACTATTACAATTTTGAACGCATGCATATGTTCATCTTGCAGGTGAATCCTGTGCCATGAACGATTCTTCAGCGTCATCGCTGACTACCAATATTAAAACAAAAAAGCTCTTTGTAACTGGTATATTTACACTCCAAACTTTGTTGAAATTCTATTAATCTATTATATTCCAGACAGCATCAATTCTTGTACTCAGGATCGCCAGTTTTTACCACCCTGTTTCTTACTGACTATTACACAGCTTTGAGAACATCATGTTGTTTCATAATTCGGTTTTCATTATTTACACCCAAAGGACCAGTGATAAGTTCTGAGGTTTTACTGTCTTATGTAACTAGTGAATAAACCGTGAATATGATCAAGTGATTAATGGGATATAAATAAGGTAGGCAACTTTATTATCAGTCATATCTTCTTAATCGTCATAAAAAAGCTTTATACATCGAGAGTCTGGGTATGCCTGCGACCCCCTTTGTGAGGAGGCACCCCTTCTCCCAAAGTTACGGGGCTATAGCTATTTGTGCTAGTATTTTACGATTAAGAAGCATACAGAAATGTAACCAACATTTATTGGATCTGTTTATCATAAAGAGATTCGTCGTTCCTATGGGTACATAAGAAATATATTGAAATAAAAGGTCCCGGTCTCGGAAGAGACGCATCATTATCACAAATCCCAAGTTTGTCTCAGGAAAATACTCTTGCAGTTGTGAGCTTGTAAAACTTTAGTTTACCTATCAAGCCCGAGCTCGGCTTGTTTAAGGTACATAGGCTCAAGCTAGGCTTGTTTTGAAATTATTAAGTTAAGAGAGCTCGTTTTCGAGCTCGTCTAACATTC
The DNA here is from genome assembly GCF_012295235.1 of Primulina huaijiensis. NCBI lineage: Eukaryota > Viridiplantae > Streptophyta > Magnoliopsida > Lamiales > Gesneriaceae > Primulina > Primulina huaijiensis. The sequence goes on from NC_133313.1 coordinate 19,606,223, forward strand.
TTAGCCAAAACGCCGACTAAGATACGAGAATTTAAGGCGGTATGCTTGTCATTTATAGACTTTCAATCTCTTCTTTTTCGCTCAGATATCGATGTGGGACAATGCAAGTTGTCTTCCGATGCTTGAGTTATAGTACACCCACAGCCCGACTCACAGACCAACAAATTATTCGATCATAAACGAGCCGAGCTCGAGCTCGCGAACAGACTCGCGAGCTTACAAGCCGAATATCCTTAAACTCGAGCACAAGAGTATATCATCGCGCCGAATGGGCTCAAAGATCACGTCTTGATCTGCGACTTTTTTAATCCTTGATTGATTAATCTGCAATAGGACTGCTGATTCCTGTACGTTACACAACACCCTTTTTTCCTACTAAATCGAGTATTCTTGCTGTGTGGGTTATCTCTTCAGGCCTATCCTTCTACACATCCGAAAAAACATTGGGCGAAGCTTTTGGAAGTTTTGGTGAACTAGTTGAAGGTACTACGCCATGAACAAAGGAGTGGTGATTATTTATTTACTTGAGAAGAATGCCATCTAAACATGTTATTGCCTTTGTTTGTATTTAAGTTTCCTTTATTTGCAGTTAAAGTCATAATGGACAAAATCTCGAAGAGGTCCAAAGGTTACGCATTTGTGGAGTACACGACCGAGGAGGCTGCAAGTACAGCTTTACGTGAGATGAATGGCAAGGTGGCTGAACTTGGTTTACACTTACACTTTTTTTTTAATTGTTTCAACACTTAACCGATGTTGACAAGATTATCCAATTTTCTTTTTTTGTTCTTTTAGATCATCAACGGCTGGATGATTACCGTCGATGTTTCCAAAAAGAGCCCACTAAAGTATAGTCCGGGAAATCTGAGACCTGCATCGTGATCGTGAAGGAAGTGTGACTTTTACGTGCATTGACAAACAAAGTGATTACAGAACCGTGAGCTCAAGTAACAGCTTCACATTCCCAGGCTTGCAGAAAACAGGGCAACTGATGAAACAGCACACCGTAACGCATCATCTTAGCACCATTTAGGTGTGTTTTTCTTCTGCGGTTTACCAGCAACAACTTTGATAAGTCGTGGAATGAGGAAGAGATGTTAGAGTATTTATCTAAAGTGACAACAGCATGGATAAACGCAGTTGTATCTTGGTCAATTTTAGTTAGTTATATGCTCTTTTAAACTGAGCGGAAGTTGATCCGCATTATTTAGCAAGCAAAAGATTTGCGAGTATTTTATTATGTTTTAATTATTATTTGCATCAATGAAACTGTATTACATTTGTAATTTGTAAGAGATAATGCGTGAACATTCAAAATTTTGAGAGTTAACATTAGTTTGTTGGAGAGAATTTGTGAATATTTGAATTTTTTAAATTGGATATTAAATTAAAAATATATTATTCTCCTAGGTTGAAAAAGATATTTTTGTAAAAATTAATTTGTGTCGTAAAACTGTTAGCATAATAGTCTCTCGTTAAATAAAAAAGGTAGGTTTTTTGTGAGACGGTATCACGAATCTTTATCTGTGAGACATGTTAATTTTATCGATATTCACAAGAAAAAATAATACTTTTCCATGGATGACTCAAATAAGAGATCCGTATCACAAAATACTATCCGTGAGATCGTCTCACACAAGTTTTTGTCAAATAAAAAACTAGCGACATTTTGCATGCGTCGAGTACATAAATGTAATTTTTTATTTTTAATTTAATTTTTTCAACTACTATTCAACAAAAATTATATTTTCCCCATAATTTAAACTCGAAAGTAAGAAAAATTTATATAAAATATATTGAAAATGTACATTTTTTAAATTAATGGTAGGAAGATAATAATTTTAACAACATATATATTCTCAAAAGAAAGACAATTTTTTTTTAAAAAAAAAGCACAAATTACACAGTTAAAAATAGTAAAAAATAAAAAATGAATTTTACACTCGTGTACTTGGGAGTAAATAGAGTAGTACGTCTTTGCTCCGTGTAGTACCATGGGATAAAGAAACCTGTACTACGCAATACCAATCAAAAGAAGGTTCCTTTTGGTAAGTCCACCAAGTGCACATGTTTGTTTTCTCGGGTTGGTGTCCAACAAAATTTGTTAGCCAAAATATACCAAAGACAATCCATCTCCACCTTCTTGTTTCATGTCAAATCGACTCATCACGCACATTATATCGTATATATCCTTTATAATGACACCCACTTTTCTTTCGAATAACCGTTTCAACACGTATATTCGATTAACGTGAACTTGACATAGATATCTTATCTTTTCAGACATATTTAAAACGACGTCTATTATTTTGCTATTATCACATTGAGTTACACTTAACTAACAATAATCTTGCTACCTAATCCATATTGCATTCAAATCGTGAAGAGTATTCCAATGAAAAATGTGATTTTAGACGAATGCAAGTCAGATGAGTTGACTTTATTAGTTTGGTTTGGTATGTCATTTATTTATTTATTTTAAAAAGAAAATAGAACTTCGTGGGGGCTTTTATTAAATGTTGGTTGGATATTTTTTGTGGTAATAGAAGCTAGAATATATTTTTGATTATATGAATATTTTGATTCATAAGAAGTAACTAGAACAAAATCTTTTTGATATAATATCCACACTATATACTGTATATTTGTCTCAAGGAGTGTGACAGTTGGTGAGTTGATGAAACCAATAGTCAAGATTCGATTCTTTTAAGAGTAGGTTTCTTGTGAAACGGTCTCACGAATCTTTATGTGTGAAACATGTCAATTTTACCGATATTCACAATAAAAAGTAATAATTTTAGTATAAAAAGTAATACATTTTCATGGATGACCCAAATAAGAGATTCGTCTCACAAACTACTACCCGTGAGACCATTTCACACAAGTTTTTGCCTTCTTTTAATAGTATTTTCTCGGACGAGCTCGTCACATAATATTTACTCAATATGATATACTTAGCTAACATGGTTTGCAGGCTACTACATTAGTCGACCAATGACATTCTCAAAAATAATATTTCAATTTAAGACTTAATTTTACTATTTTATATAGAGAAAAATTGGCTCGTTTCAGTGAGAAAAGATCTGTGAATAAATCGAAGACTTTGATTTCTAATGAATTAATAATGATTGTGATGCTGATGGGATGATACTTCAGCTTACACGCTACTACATTTTTCTTTATTAATTAATTTTCTTCCTCTTTAAATATCGGAAGAACGAGTGAAGCTCTCCATTATCAACACACTTCTGTCCCTCGAGAAAATATCAATCTTCTTGTCGGAATAAACGTTCCGTAAATACTCACTATGTCTGAGGCAAGTTTCACTCTGAATATACTGCATGAGTTTCTGCCAACAATTTTTTGTTGAAATGTGCTCCAAACTTGAATTTGTTACATGGTCATTAATCATATTCCTGTTTTATTAATTATGGGTTTTTGGAAAAAAATTTCTGGGGTTGGAAAGAGATGGTTTTTGAGCTATTATGGGAGAGAAATCTTAGTATTATTTTTGTGAGCAAATGTTGATAATTATCAGGTTGGTTGGATTTAAATGTTTTCTGGGAAACATATAATGTACATTGATAGATTTGTGATCAATTGCAGACTGTTGTGCTCAAGGTTAAGATGTCCTGCCAAGGTTGCGTAGGGGCCGTGAACAGGGTTCTTTCGAAAATGGAAGGTTGGAGGACATCTTTTTTCTCCTGTCTTTATTCATTTGCTGGTTATCGTAGTAGAAACAACAATTACTCTTCTTGGTCTTTGTGACAATTGAAACTCCGGTTTAAAAGATTTGAGTTGTATAATGGTCCGAAATCACGACAATAGATGCTCTAGCTTCTAACAGTATGATGATCACTTTTTTGTGTTTTCTTGAATCTTTTACTCACCTCGACTTAAAGTTGTCAATTGTCTAGCTAAATCTTCCGAGGCCATTGATTTCTTGCACTTTATTCAATAGGCGTTGAATCGTTCGACATCAATTTGGAGCAGCAAAAGGTGACAGTGAAGGGCAATGTAAAGCCAGAGTCTGTTCTGCAGACTGTTTTGAAGACTGGGAAGGTGACTTCTTTATGGGAAGCGACTGAGGCGAAACCCGAAAACGTGCCAAAGCCTAATGATCCCGTGGCAAAACCTGAACCAGTTTCGAAGCCTAACGACCCTAAGGCGATAGCTGAATCGGGATCAAAGTCTACTAATGCTGTTGCTGCTGCGTAGCGTAAAAGTTTGATCCGGAAATGAATATATATGCTATAATAATAACTTATTGCCTGATGTTAGAAATAAATACTTCTGTTTAATGACAGAGTTTGAAATGTCTGAAATAAAAATATGAAGCTTATATCAAAATCCCTGAACAATGGTCATGGCTCGCCTATGTTCATCACAAGACTTTTAACGAGTGTGTATTCAATTCGGAGTTTTATGAATCAAGTATAATTCACACAATTAATAAAAATTGATGTATTCAACGGTCAAGTTGGTCTAATTGTATACAATCACACATTAAACCTGAAATCTTTTATAGCCATTGAGTAAACTAAAATTGAGTGTTGCCAACTACATCTCAGAAAACTATTTTTATTTTTAAAAAAAGAAATCAACACCACAACAAAGAAAACCGAAATAAAGATCACCAATCCATGAAGAAAGGAGAAATGGAAAAGAGAACTCGGAGGCACGAAAGAAATTCCCGCCAAAATATACTTTGTGGTGAATTGCTTCGTCGTAGAATTCCGGACAATTGCTGGTTCACCTGCCTGTAGTTGTTTATCCTCGAGATCCCTTTCGGTGATATTTTTCACGGTCAATTTCATTTTTTCTATTGGCGGGAAGATCAAAAGCTTTGCATGAACATTGAAAGAAGGACCAACGAAAGAAGCCCCTCGGACGCACTAGTTTATAGCTAACACCAAACATTATCTGTTCTTTCAGATGAAAATTTGACAGAAAACTCTACTCAATGCTCATTCCACATGCATAGATCGTTGATTAAATCATTCGGGATAAAACCCTTTATTGGACTCAAATAGACTTCAATATAACGACTAAACGCTAGAAAGACGAGTATCCATGAAGAGTACTTGACGCTGAAACAACAACCAAACCTCCCCTGTATGCGAAAAACACCATTCCACCATAAAAAGTCGTCAGCCGACTCCAGAAATCAACTTATGCTCGTTCTGCACCATAGAATGAATCAACATTTAATCGAGTTTATACAGGGAACAAAAAAACAATATGAAAATAAACAGGAAATGTAAGATAAAGAATACAAGTAATAATTTTAGAACAAGTAAAATGGTATTTAAAATAGCCAAAGTTCGCTACAGTAAAGTAAGTTATTTCACGATCCTAGTTTTCTAACGAAATAATCCAAAGGGAACAATCAAGACAAGACTTGAATATTCTGCAGTATGCTAATTGAGTAGGTGACTGACTGACTGTAGTCCTAAACTAAGATGCGCCTGAGATGATGCTTGAGTAGACTTGACTAACGAGCCCAATGAGCTGAACCCAAGTTCTAAAATTTTGAGCTTGAGCCAAGTTCAATCATCATGATGAGTCTGAGGTTCAAAATGAGCCAGAGATCAAGCCTGTGAGTTTTCAAAAACACTTCGACTTTTGAATGCCATTTCAAAAACTAACAATTTGGCATGCCAAAAATCAACTGCATTATGGAATCCCATCATCCAAACCAAAAAAATTAGGAAAAGGGTTGAACCATCTAATCCTCATCTAGTATCTTGTGAAGGGTTGGTGAAATAATATGCTTTTTGTTATTACTCACCTTGAGAACAACATTCAAACGAGACCGAAGTTCTTTGAATTCATGCTTGATATCGTTCAGCGCATGAAGGCACCTGAAATTTATGATATCATGAAAGACCATTTAATAATTTTTGAAATTTAAATCAAATTGCTGCAATGATTGTCCAAAAGCATTCTGAAAATGTGTCATCCACAATTAGATTAGAACGAACACAGAAATAAGGGATAACAGACACAAATTAAGAGAATGCAAAATATTTGCCTGCTCGAAAGTCTCTACGGAATTAGAACAATTCAAGGATACATTCAATGGATATATTCCAGAAATTCAAATGTATGACATGTGGATAATCGTATTTAAGTGTCATCAGGTACAAATCTACTTCGCCACAAATCGTTCAAATACTGAAGTATATCAAATAACGAGTTTAACAAGATTCTTCTTTAACAACAAAAATTAGAGAAAAAGAGCCTTTTGGAGTAAAAGAAACTATATAGACAAATACCATATATTCTCCACTGTTTCACTGTCAACCCTTTTTCTGCTTCCTGTCATTCCACATTTCATATCAATGATCTTTTGTTGTCTTCGGATTATTTATTTAAAGTTTAATGGCATTTGGTCAGATATGGTTATTCGAAGTAATGTACCTTTTGGATTGATGCAAACAAACAAAAATACTTAAGAATTAAGATCGTATCAACATGAAGTAATGATCAACCGACAAAATGGCGAAAAGGAAAAGTTTCTCCATAAATGGCAGAAAAATTCAAGCTATCTTACTCTTCTTTGGAGTTATTCTCAACAGCTTGGTGTAAATTAGTGCACACAGCACTGATACGGCACGCTCCAATGCTGTTAATTAAGCACAAAGCATTAACATAAATCCTGCCACCACCTTATTATAAAGAGAGAGGTAAATTTTCCAACTTTAAAAACAAAAATACTAGCTTTATCATTCAATGAACATAGAGATTAAAAAAAAAGTAACTCAAACAGGAAATTTAGGCAAATTCAAGCCGAAGACCTGCATAAGGAGATAACTTCCACATCAAGATCTATATCATTGAAACATTTTTAAGTCTAAAACGAGCTGTTAAATATATATTGGTGTAATTACCTTGCGGCACATCCTTTGAGCTTCATACAACAATCGATCATCTCATCAAAGTCAACAAGTGATTGATTCCTGTCAATGATCGATCAGAAACAATATAAATTACAATGACTAATCACCCCTAAAAACATAAGATAAGGCAGGTCAATAATGTCGTAAGAAAGCTGTACAAAGTCTTTCCCATCTGTGTCACCACTTTTCTAGCTTCGGTAGAAAAACTAGAAATCAATTCGAAGAAAAATGTAGGAACAGTGTCCTCCTTCAACAAATAGCACTCCCGAAAATGGTAATCAACCAATCCCTACAAGCATCAAGAGTAAATCAGTCAAACCCAAATCGGATCAAAGATAAAAAGGAGAATCTATATAGTACGCTTAGTTTTGTTTTTTGGCCAATTTTCCAATGATATGTCGTGCAAACAAAACCCAAAGAAAATCTTATCGATTTTCACATAGAATATTTATACATAAATTAGAGCTACAACCATGTACATCTAAATGCAAGATCATGTCAATATTAATCTATTTTAACAATGTAAGGTCATTCTATCCAAAATGGGTGAGATATACTCGTGAACTAATTATCATTCGACGATAATGTGTTTAATATTGACTAGTTCTATGTCACCACATGCAACATAAAGCCACTCATGATTGTGTACATACTCAAGATACAGAAACCCTTGCATACTCGTGTACACAAGAAAGATTGAACCCACATGAACTCAAACTTTTTAAAGTCAATAACTAACATCAAAATTTCCCAAGTTTAAATATCCCCATGTCAATTAATTCAGTTCTTATCAATGTAATTCTTTTCTTGATACAAGTAACTTAATCTTGATCGGTTATATCACGTCGTGATGAATTTCAAGAAAAGGGAAAACGGAAACAATCGATTCATAGCCGAATACAAGAAAATTCAAGACCACACAAAAAAGACGCGAAACATGTGGGTGGGGGGAGAAAAGAAAAGAAAATTACATCATTTTCGAGTCGTTGAATGGCATCAAACAGAGATTTTTTAAGCTCTTCTTTATCCATTCCCCAATCGACAACCAATGCTACAGAAGGTAAATTCAACTAAAAGAATTAATTCGACGCGCATAACACTCAAAGAATCCGATTAAAATGATGCGGTATTGGATATTTGAGCCAAGTTTGTCGACATAAACATACACACACAAACATGCATGAAATCAGCGTACTGCGGAAGTGTAGTCTCTGCGAATGCTCTGTGTTTGTGTGTTATGTATGGGGAAAACCAGTGTGAGTTAGAGTTATCATCGTGCGCAACTACATGAATTTCAACCTCGAGTGGGAGTAGGGAGGGTTATTTATTTATTAATATCGTTTTAATATATAAATTAAAAAATTTATGAAGTGGAAAACGTATGTTATACCAATTTTTTTAAAAAAAAATTATATTTTTTGTCATTTATATTTACATCTTCGAGATTTTGTTTATATGGTAGTTAAATTTTAATCTTAATTTATTATTTTTTAAAAAATTTAATATTTTTTCCAAGTGACATTGATGTTGCACCAATACGGTACTATTGTGACGCTGAAATGTGTCTCATAAGCACCTCATGTTAGAGATGACAACGAGTAAGGTTCAAACACACCATCGTTCGGGACGAGTTGGACTCGGTGTAGCGGTTTACAAGCGGTTCTTTACATTTAGTGAACCAGTCATGAAATCAATCTGTTTATTATTTTAAGTATATATGTATATTATTAATAATCTAATTATATTAAATAAAAATATATTGATTCTTAATTTTAATATATAATATTTTAATATCGAAATAATTGTACGTTGCTATGACATATTTAATATGAAACTATATAATTATTAATTTTTTTATTATTAGTTGAATATAAATTAATAGATTTTAAATTATGATGATATTTTTTGTTACTAAATATTATTAATATAAAGATGAAAAATAACTTTGATGATTATTAATTTTAAAACGTTTTATTATAATGTAGGGACTATAATTAAACATTATAATTTTTTTTAAAAATGTTAACAAATCAGTGAGTCTAATCTGGATTAGATTCGTCGGATAGTAGAAAAATCTTAATTGACGCGAGACGGGTCTCGGGTTTGGCCAAACCCGTCCAGGGCTGTCTTGTTTCCAACCTTATTTTCGATGAAACGAGATTAAAATTATCATATCTTATCAGATAAAAATATGACTAAAATTGATAACATCAAACTAGTAAAAAAAGTAAATATATAGGATAGCTATTGCAATTTTCTNCTATATATATACAAAATAAATTTGAAACACATATTTTATATGTACTTTTGTAAATTTATATAGCATTTGACATTAAATTTATTTTATTCTCAACAATAAAACGATAATAGAAATTCATTGATTTTTAATAGAGTAAACTAGAATCGAGTGTTGTGAACCACTCTTAAGGCAACTATTTTCATTTTAAAAAAAGAAATCAACATACTTATCCCAAAACAAAGAATAACAAAACAAAGAATGAATCAACTTTTAATCAAAATTCATGACGACTAAAGGATGAAACAACAATCCACTGCTGCTGTATGCGAAAACACCGTTCCACCATAAAAGTTCAGCCGTACATTCCGGAAATCAAGTTATGCTCGACCTGTGCCATAGAATGAATCAACTTTTAATCAAAATTGCCAAAGTTGGCTCAACGCTATGTTAGCAACACTCTCTCTTCCACAGTAAAGTGAGTTATTTCATGATCCTAGTTTTCTAACAAAATAATCCAAAAGGAGCAATCAAGACAAGACTTTAATGTATATTCTGTATTGTACTAACTGAGTAGGCCATAATGCTTGAATAGACTCGACTAACAAGCCCAATGAGCTGAACCCAAGTTGTAAAGTTTTGAGCTTGATGTTCAAATATCTTAAATGTGCTAGAGATCAAGCCTGTGAGCTTTCAAAAACACTTCGACTTTTGAATGTCATTTCCACAACTAACAATTTGGCATGCAAACCTCAGAAAATCATCTGCATTGTGGAATCATATCATCCAAACCACAGAAAATCAGGAAGAGGGTTGAACCATCTAATCCTCGTCTAATATCTTGCGAAAGCTCGGTGAAATAAGATGCTTTCTGTCATCACTCACCCAGAGAATGGGGTACCAACGATACTTAAGATTCTTGAATTCACACTTTATATTTTTCATAGCCTGGAGGCACCTGAAATTTATGATATCATGAAAGACCATTTAATAATTTTATGAAATAGAAAATCAAATTGCTGCAATGACTGCCCGAATACATTCTGAAATAAGGGATAATAACAGACATGAAATCAAGAGAATGCAAAATATTTGCCTGCTCCAAGCCTATATGGAATTAGAACAATATCAAGGATATATTCAATTGATGGCATTCGGTCAGATACCATAATTTGAAGTAACATACCTTTCGGATTGATCGACTTCAAAGTAAATTAAACAAACAAAAAATACTTGAGAATTAAGATCGTGTCAATATGAAGTAATGATCAATCGACAAAATGGAAAAGGGGAAAAGTTTCTCCATAAATGGCAGAGAAGATCAAGCTATCTTACTCTTCTTTGGAGTTATTCTCAATAGCTTGGTGTAAAATATTAGAGCACACAGCACTGATACGACACGCTCCAATGCTGTAAATTAAACACAAAGCATTAACATATATCCTTCCACCACCTTATTGTCAAGAGACAGGTAAATTTGCCAACTTTAAAAACAAAAATGCTAGCTTTTACATTCAATGAACATAGAGATTAAAAAAAGTAACTCAAACATGAAACTTAGGCAAATTCAAGCAGAAGACCTGCATAAGGGGTTAACTTCCACATCCAGATCTATATCATCAAAACATTTTTAAGTCTAAACGCGCGGTTAAATATACATGTGTGTAAATTACCTTGCAGCACTTCCTTTGAGCTTGATACAAAATTCTTTCATCTCATTAAAGTCAACAGGTATTTCATTCCTGTCAATGATCGATCAGAAACGATACAAATTAACAATGACAAATCGCCCCCTAAAAACATAAGATAAGGAAAGTGAATAATGTCATAAGAAAGCTGTACAAAATTTTTCCAGTCTTTTTCGCCACTTTTCTAAAATCCCTGGAAAAAGTAGAAATCAAGTCGAGAAAAAATATAGAACCACTGTTCTCCTTCATCAAATAGCACTCCCGAAAATGGAAATCAACCAATCCCTACAAGCATCAAGATTAATGCTTAGTGTTGTTTTTTGGCCAATTTTCCAACGATATGTACATAGAATATTATGCATAAATTAAAGCCACAACCATAATCATGCAAATGCAAGATCATGTCAATGCTAGACTAAAAATTTAAGTTCATTCTATCCGAAAGGGGTGGTGACATATACTCGTGAACCAAGTATCATTCGATGATGAAAATAACAATTAACATTGACTAGTTCTATGTCACCACATGCAACATAAACTCACTCGTGATTGTGTACATATGCAGAACACAATAATACACGTCCAAAAGGCTGATCTCGAGGTACAGAAACTCTTGCATGCTCGAGTTCCCAAGAAAGATTGAACATCGAACCTTTTAAAGTTAAATTAACTTCAAAAATTCCCAAGTTTAACTATCCCATGTCAATTAATTCAATTCTTATCAATGTAATTTTTTTCTTGATACAAGTAACTTAGTCTTGATCGGGTATATCAGCCATCGAGATGAATTTCAAGAAAACGGAAACAACCGATTCATAGCTCAATACAAGAAAATTCAAGACTAGACAAAAAAAGGCGGAAAACAGGGGAGAATAGAAGAGAAACTTACATCATTTTCGAGTTGTTGAATGGTATCAAGCAGCCATTGTTTGCGTTCTTCTTTATCCATTATCCGAATTCCGATCGTCAACCAATGCTACAGAAAGTAAATTCAAGTAAAAGAACTAATTCGATGCGCGTAACACTCGGATAGAACGATGTGGACTTGGATATTTGAGCCAAGTTTGTTGACATAAACCTATACACACAAACATGCATGGAAAACGTCTGTTATAACTGATTTTTTTTCCTGAAAAATTGCATTTTTTATCATTTATATTTATTTATTCGAGATTTTGTACAATATATCGTTAAATTTCAGTCTTAATTCTTTTTTTTATAACCTTAAAGGATATTTTAAAAAAACAAACAGAAGAAAAAATTGCAATAATGATTATATATGTTTGTTGTTTTACGAGTTTCGTCGTTTATATTATTCAATTTTAATTTTAGTGTAGTATTTTTTGATTTTGACAATTTTATTCTTTTTCATTGAGAGTTCGTATTTATCACTATAAACAGCAGCGTCATAACAGCCTCCGTACGCTTATTTTTCAATAAAAAAAAAAGTAAAAATTAAAATTTAAACACAAAATTTGAAGGAGAAAAGGTTAATTCAATATTATATATTACGTACTTAATGCATGCCATTGTCTAAATTGTCTTCTAAATTAGATACATGCTCGCTGTAAGATTTATTTTCTCAGCTGTATCTAATTTTATACTTTCTTTGTGAGATAAAATAAATTATTAAGTTTAAGAAAATTTGAATCCAAATTTAGATATTTGTGTTAATTAAATTCGATATCTAGATGAAATATAGGAACATGTTTATTGACACCATAGAATATTTCTTGAATTATTTTGCTATTCGTTGAAGAGTTGAAAGCCATATAATTATAATATATATGATTATTTTTTTAAAAAAAAATAGGCTTTTTACAATCATATCGTAATATACAAGGGGTAAATTGGGCCAAAATTGCCAATTATTTATTTATCAATTCAACATCAGATTAATAGTCTTATATAATTTTTTTTATTAAATATAAAAATATTATATACGAGATGATAATTAGATGCACATAATTATCATCAATATCTAATTTATTAAACTATTATACTGAGTAAATTTATTAAATTATAAGAAATAACATATATGAATCAAATCTAATAGCAAAAATATTATTCACAGTCTTCGTGTTTTTTGTTGAGCAAAACTGTCAACTAAATCATCGTAATGAAGCTCAGCTATCATTTTTTTCAATAGACAATATGGTCAAATCATTCAATCTATAATGTGACATAGTTGATCCGCGAAATTTTTTTATCGACTCAAGTTTTAAGGAACTTATTTCCAACATAAGCTATTGTACTTACTCGATATGATTAATAATATTCTATAACAATTTCAAATTCTTGCGAGCGATATACAATCAAATATTTGTAATTAAAAATAATGGCATAAACAATTGTATTGAAAGAAAAGAAAATCTAAAGCTAAAAAAGAACTCAATGAACAATCTTATCTTACGAGTCGAAGATGAATCAATGTATAATACAAATAAAATAAGAGTTATCAACTAAGAAAATATAAATAATTGATTTTTGTCACAAAACAAATCTAACAAAACATTTGAAATTTGAAATATCCTAAATTTAGGTAATGACATGTGTTCATAGTAAAATCATTCGTCTCTAGCTGCAATCCAACTTACCAATCGAGACAGATAACATGGAATCGAGCTGTTAGACGTTATAAGGTAAAGTATTATTGCTTAGTATCTTATCAACTCTCATTTGACGGGAATATTTTTCAAAATGTTAATAATCAATCAACTTTTCAGAAGGTAAAAAAGCATAGTCGTAAATGACAAAAAATTAATAAATGTCGCAAATAAACATTAAATGATCATTTAATGCAGTGTACTATGAAAATAGATTGACCTACATTGTTGTTAGGGGATAGCAGATGATGATCGAAAAATTTTTCGACCATTGGAAAATGTAGGATACAAATATGCAGATTCGGATTATTGAAAAATCATTGAAGAACATAGAAATGATTCAAGCATTTACAATCTAGATTATACAATATTTTTTGATTACTCTTATTCTTTCAAAATCAAGCTGATCATTTAGCACACACCTATTTCTTTATATCATATCATCAAGGATCAACTTGTTCTACACTATTAAAAGCTAGTTGTCGGAAATATTATTGTCTCCGGTTGACCGAATGTTCTTAAACAACCAAAATTTGTTATTGTTTGTGTTATCATTAAGAGTTTTGATTTAGGTATGAATAAGTCATAATTGAAGTAGGTCTATACGAGAGTTATACCGATCAAAGTCTTGTCTCATTTACTTGCGCATTTACTTCTGTATGCATATTTATTTATCTAGACGTTTTGTTGTTTGTTTACAAAATAATTTTACAATATTTTTTGAATATTAAAGGTGATATATTCATTTAAAAATTTAAAAACATAAATAAAGAAAACGAATTGTTCATAAGATGAAGGGTGTTTTAAATAAATCTAAAATTAATTCACGACTCTATTCGGTTAGTATGAAATGCCCTCGTGTTATATAATAATATAGAAGTATGGATATGATCATTTTCGTCTTTCTACATAAGCAATTTTCTCATTTACGATCAACATCTTGTGGAGTTTTTTTTGAACGAATCTATTTTTATGTAACTATAGAACATCTAACTAATTATATTTATTTTCTTATCTAATATTCATTAATAGACTAGAAAATATTCTGGACGTGGGACGCGCAACATGCTTGGACCCTATCTACAACACATTTTTTTAAAAAAAACTACGACATTTTTTTTATTGTTTGTGTTTTGGTTGAACATTTCTAATTTATTTTATAATTATAAAAGTGTCAATATAATAAATTTATTTTCAAAGTCTACATTAAATATTTACTATAAAAATTCACTATTATTTGAATAGTAATAGTTTTTTTAGGGAAAAAAATACATAGAGAAACTAACACATGGATGTGATAGATTCAACCAATTGATGATCTAGAAATTATTCTAGAAAAAAAATAAGAAATTTATGCAAAATTCAAATAGCTTAGTTTAACCATTATAATCGTTTTAGTTTATTTCCAAGAATTTTATGTCTTTTCATTTCAGATTTAAAATTTTATAGTTTTTTCTATGTTTGTGAAATTTGTAAATACATAATAATGACAAAAGTTTATTGATCCAATTTCAGTCTTATTTTCATCGTTTTTTTTGTTTTTAACATTATAATTATCAGAAGATTATAACTTACAATAAAATTTGATTCATATGTCGTTTGAATGCATAAATTTTTTACTCAAATCAATGTATTTACGCCTTACATCCGCGATCACAAATTTTATGGAAATAGTAATATAAATTACACAAAAATTCTTGTGAGACGGTCTTATGGATCAATTTCGTGGGTCGAATCTCTTATTTTGGTCATCCATGAAAAAATATTAATTTTTATGCTAAGAATATTATTTTTTATTGTGAATATCGGTGGAATTAACCCGTCTCATATATAAAGATTCGTGAGACCGTCTCACAAGAGAACTACTCGTATAGATAATGCCAAGTCAGCCACTTTTTTTTTTTTTTGGATACTAAGTCAGCCACGTTTTGTTAACTTGGATTGACCGATTATTCTGTCTTGTCAAACAAGATAACGAGTTAAAGCTGGAGGCTTGCTTTGCTTTGCCTAACGCTTATCTTACTATAAAAACTTGATATAGAATAACTTTCAAATATTAAGAGTCGTTGTTAGTTATACATAATCATCAAATTCCGTTGGCTATCCGAAAACGCAGGAAATGATTCGGTGGAAGTCGGGTGAGATGGTCGATCCGAGGCTTCTTGCCTTGCTGGAATCGTTCGAGGAAATCTATGTGAGAAGGCATGAATTGTTCGAGAAAATCTTCCCGGGGGATCACGAGGAATTGTTCAGAAAAATCGGTGATGGGATTTTGAAGAAGAAAATGAAGATGAAGAAGAAAAGCATGCGGCGGAGCCACAGCATTGGTTCCTTGTATGCAGTCAATGGAAGAGGGTTAGATGATGGAACTGATGAATTTAAGATTGAGAGATTCAAAATCAGGACACCGATCGTGATGGAGGAAGATGGCCAAGGGGGCACAACTCTTGGGGGATCCACTAAGGATTCAAAGTGAAATATACAAACACATTTTTTAGATTTTTTTACATGAATATTGGGCAACTTTTTTTATTGATTGATTTATTATTGTACTTTTTGGGTTAGAATTTGTATATATCTTGTTCTAGTTTTGAATGAAAGTTTTAATTTAGTGATGGTTTAACCATTTTTAATTAACGACGACGTTCTTCTCAAAACCATCGCTAGTTTTCAACCACGAGAGTTTTAGGGATGAAATTCAAAACCATCGCTAGTTGTATTTTCTTATTTTAAGCTCCGTTTAGTACGTATGATGTGATAAATAAATGATTAGTAATTAAATGAATTATAGAATGAAATATATGGATAAATAATATGGTGGGATAAAATATATGATGTTTGGTGTAATTTTAACATTATAGATTAATTTTGTGTATTAGCATGAAATGACTAAAGTATCTCCACTATATACATTATAATTACCTAAACTAAATATAATAAATAAATAATAATAGTAGTAGGAAATAAATAAGCATGTAATTTTAAAAAAAATATTACAAATTCATTTTTTATTAATTTGTAAACTTTATTTTTTATTATATATTTATTATTCTCATTAATTATAATGATATTATTATTATTTTAATCAATAATTTAATTATTATAATTTCTTTCTATTTTATAATTAATATAATTGTATATATTATTATTAATTTAACTCTTACTAACCATTATTTTTATTAATCAATAATTTAATTCTTATAATTTCTTTCTATTTTATAATTAAGAAATAAGAGGAGAAAAATGTATTTTGTTGAGTTTTGATAGATTATCTCATTTGATTTGTTAGATTAATAATACAATAGTTATCCACAAAATTGGGTCTTAGACCATGTCAAAATAATTATTAAAATATCTTAAAATTTTAACCAAACATTATATAAGTGTTTGACTATTTTTATATCTTTATTTAATCCACTAAGCCAAACACACCCGTCGTAGGTGGATTCGTGCACGGAAAGGGAATTCAATGAGAATTCCCAACACTTCCGCTCTAGATGGTGTCCAAAAATAAAATCATAATTATCCAATTTTTTTTATTTTTACAAGAATTAATGGAATTTGAAACCATTAAATTGTAGTACATATTGGGACTGGGGGTAACTGGAAATAGATGTTAGGAAGCATCATTGAAGAATATTGGTTTAAAAAATATGGTGACAGATCCAACATAAATTTTATGCTAACAAAGACTCGTGTTCACTAACCACTGTCACATGACAATTCGATATCTTGTTAATATTTAATTAAAATCTGATTTTATATTCAATCAATTTCAGTAAACATCGGCCCTTAATCCAAGTGTCATGAATCACGGAATCAGAGCAGCACCCTTTCCCTTAAATCACAATATAATATTAAAAAATATTCGTTTTTTTACGATGAGGTGAGCAACATGGGCAAGCACCATCGAAATCATTAACATGACAATCAGACGAAGATCAAAACAATATGAGTCGTTATGTTTACTGACAAAGGACATGACATGGTCAGGAACAGATGTCTAACCAAGAACAATGCCCAAACACCATAATTGAAGTCATTTTCTCTCCTATAAATATCCATGTTTGGTCATTCATTTGAGACATGAGATATATATTATATTGTATTCAATAAATTTTCTCATTACTTAGTGAATCATGTATTGACTTAATCGTCGGAGTGATCATGTCGGAAACCCTTCCGGCTCCACTAAAATTTTTTTGTCGAGTGTGTACAGATTGTCTGACATAAGCTCACCCTATCCGGTCAAGGGTACTCACATGCTAGGCCAGACCACCCGAGCTCATCCCATCAAGACAGGTCAGGCCAAGCCGCCCGAGCTCATCTCATCAGGTCATGGTAGATCAGGACAGGCCACCTAGACTCATTCCATCAGGTCATGTCACCCAGGCTCATCCCATTAGACTAGACTCATCCCATCAAGTTAAAAATCTTCATAAAAAAAAGTATTCTTCTCTGTTCGGTAGATTGTCCACTCAGTTCATCTAATCTACCAACATATATATAAATCCAACATATAATACAAGGATCGCAAATTATCATGTGATAATATCACATATCAATTTGTAAGATAAATATCTTATCTCATTCAAATCACAAAAAAATATTATTTTTTTATTTAAAATATTGATTTGTCAGTGCATGTGAAATAAATCGAGGGTCTTACGAAGATAGAACATGCGTCCTTTGCAACCTTATTAAACTTTTACTTCTTATTTATCCTAATCCCTGCTTCTGAGAATCGAATTTTCAAAGCTGAATCTTTATCCCTCTTTGGCTTCTCTTTCCCAACGTGGGTCACCCTTTAAACTTTGCTTCACCCCACTTCCATTAAGGATTATATTCTGCCGCCATTTAAATATTACATGCTCCTGCACTCGTAACAGGGAGGGAGGGTGGAGGAACAGAACAAAGATCTGATTTTTTCTAGTTGTAGAACGGACAAAATTAGGACCGACGGTCAAAGATGCAGTCTTTTACGCTTTTATGGATTGAAAGATTGGTTTCCCGAGAAGGGTTTTTTGCTATAATTTAAATCATTACAGGAGCTGTACTTCTCTTGGAATTTTGATTGTGAGGCATTGAGAATTATACAAAGCAGGGACAACATTAGAATTGGGTTGTTATCGTGGACAAAGAAATTAAGAAAAGGAGAAAAAAAATGATATCTTCAGGTATTAATTTGGTGATGACAGTGATTGGATTTGCGGTGAGTACTTTGTTTATTGTATTTGTGTGCACAAGGCTCATTTGGGCTCGGATATATTTGACTGCGTCGAGGCGGGCATTAGCCAGGGCTTCTAGATCTGACGTTGGCATCGTAAGAACTTGTTTTCACTACTTCTGTTCTCTGGAATTTCATCTGGATGCAGATTTTGATTCACATGTTTTTCCCATAATGTGTTAGACAATGTTTTTTGTTTCTGTGTAGCTGCATTTTTTATTTATACTGGGTTGTTAAAGCTTGGTCATGTATTCTATGCGACTCTTTTGGATACTTGTGATTTTTGTTGACAAGCTAGTATTTCGCTCCCAATCGGACTTATTACCTTATGAACCGCTGGTATGGGTCAAATTTCACCCTTTCTGTGCAACTTGTGCCTGCTCTATGTACATGTCGAGTTGGAGTCTACCTCAACCACCGTGTTCAGTGGGATCTAGAAAATGAACTTTGGCTCCACTACGTCGTGCACGCAGCATGACACTAAATATTCTTTCCTTGAATTGAGGCTGTTTTGTTTTTGGCTCATATCGATAGGAGTAACGGGTTTAGAAGCTGAAGTTTGTCACCTGCTCATTCTCTGTTTGTTTGCTCAAGCAATTACTGAAGTCTTCTCGTGTTGGAGCATTTTTTAAAGGAGGCAATTGCCCCTGCTAGTCACCCCAGTCAGTCCACAACACAGTCACTATCACACCTTGTTTCAGGCTGGTACACCTACTTGTACTATGTTGCTAACCGCATCAAGACACTAGCATTCTGTTGTCAATTTTGTTGTTGTTACTTGATCCTTGTGTGTGTGTCTTGTCATAGAGTAATGACACATGAGTATCCTGATTTATCTTTACTTTGAACCACTTGTAACTCAGATCTAAAGGATTGTTTATGTGACCTTGTTATACAGTTGGAGCGTGATCTTCACTGTCTTGAGCCTCTCGAGGTATCAAAATTTCCGGTGAAAAAGTATGGAGAATTCTGCTTATCCTCGACAGAAAATGCTCTGTAAGTTTGTCAATCATCTATGATCCTATGAGTTTATATCACGAAAATTTTCTGCTAAACAGAAATAATTTTATTATTTTTTATTGCAAAGAACATTTTTGTTACTTATTTTTGGTTCACGGTGTGTCATGGTTCCTCCAAAAAAAAGGTGCGATGGAATTAAATAATGAAGTTTTAATGGGTAATTTTGAAAATTTTTTTGGGGGTGTCCTTTTGCTCCTCTTCTTAGTGTAAGTATATACTGCCCTTCTCACATAAATTCACCTTTATTGCGAAGAAAATTAGATTTAAAATACTTTCAAGTGTAAGTGTTGGCTATACGATTCAGAAGACGTGAGCATCATTTTCCCTCTGTTTTTGTTAGTTTCCAAGTTAAGCATATTTTAATCAGTCTGGCCCTGTGTTTGTATCCAGGCATTTTTAATTGTTCCCATACCTCTATTAAAGAATAATCTCCTCCTGTTGCTGCATCCCGTATCCCTCGGCTGCAGAGTCTTGTTTTCTTTTAGTAACTTGATTCTTTTTCATATTTGCTGCACGCACTTGCAACTTTTATGTTCAGAATGTTGGAGGTGGTCATGTATTGAAAACTGAGCTCAAAATTCTTCCATTTCAGATCCCAAGATGATCTTCTTAGAAGTTAAAGACAGCTGTCTGAATAACATTCTTACACCTTTAATCTTCTTAGTAGTCTTTGCAAAGACCATACAGTTTTCATAGTTTGATATGTCACCAAGACTTAATGATATTCTTGAAATTTCACAAAGTAGCTTTATCCTCCTGGCTCTTTTGTTTATTGATTGTGTAATCTCACAAACCAAGGGTGCCTGATTGTCGCCTTTGGATTTCAATTCATTCCTTGTTTCTTGGATTTCAAATCAACATCCCAAAGAGTGCATCGATAATATCACAATTTTCACGAAATTTACTTTTACACATGTTAATAAACTCTTTCCTTTAGAACAGGTGAGGTCCTATGACTAACTGATGTTTTTTAGGCTTCTGTGGCAAATGCATCTCCTTATTCTTTATTAAGTTCTTTTCTTGGTTTCATTTTTGGCTCATTAACTTGTTTTGCACAAGAGTGCTAAACAAATTTCATGTTGGAAGATACTTGTAAAGTCACTTTGTGGATAAAACGTGGATGGAAAAAACCCCCTTCCCAACACTCAATAGATACAAACTAGAAACATAATTTTTATTTGAATTTTTGTAATTGACTACATAGTATTTGTATCTATTGTTTGCTGTCTTATGTTATGGACTCCTTTTTAAGCATTGAACCTATGAAATTGATAGGTTAAGCCGTTCAACTGGACCAGAACTCGGTGCAGTTCCAGTTGAACTGGCCTAAACACTAGTCTAGATTATCCTTGGAATGTAATGTATATCATTAGTGCTAATAAATGAGGATACGCTATGCATCCTACCAGTCTGTTGTCTTCTGGTCACCCTTTTAATGTCATAAAAAAAATTCGCCTCAGGTGCACTGTCTGCTTATCCAAATACCACAATGAGGATACGCTACGCATCCTACCAGTCTGTGGACACTCATTTCATGCTACGTGTATTGACATATGGCTGCACCAGCACTTCACATGCCCTATATGTAGAATTTCTCTTCGGGAGCTACCCGAACGAAAGTGGTATATGCAACCGATGTTTAGTTCTGCTATCCGGTCCCAGTATACCATGCAATCCATCAATGAACATCGCTGTCGTTGCATCTTACATGAGCATGGTTGCTCTTTGAGATCCAACAACGCTCGTTCAACGGCCCCAATCCAGGAGGGAGGTGTTCCTGATCCAAGAGTTGGTTGCACAGTCTTGACTGATCGTGATCGGTTGGATAAAGATTCAGTAAATTTGAAAGTCGATAGCCCATCGAATCCGTGAGGTCGAGCCATTTTTCAGCTGCACTACGATCCTAGTGTGCTACTGTGTTTTTCAAATGAACGAAAAATATATATTTGTTTTGTGATTTTCTTCTTCTTCTTCTTACTTTAGGTCCCCATCATCGATTAACTTCCCGGCTTTATTCTTATTAGATTCGCTCTCTTTTTATGATTGTAATTTTATTGCTTTATTTTTGGTAAGGATATTTTGCAAGAGTTGGCATTAATGATGTAATACAAGCCGGTAGAGAATACTAGTTAAAGATTTGCTTTTTAAAAAAATATATATATATGGGCTCGACTTGGATTTGAAAATGATGAATTAAAATAATTTGAGCTCGAGTTCGATGAAAAATTTGCACAAGAGCGGAGCTATATGTTGAAACACTGCGTTAATTTCTTGACATGTTAAAAAGTACGAGGAATATTCAATATTTTGATTAATATTAGGCAAAAACTTGTGTGAGACGGTCACATGGGTCGTATTTGTGAGACGAATCTCTTATTTGGATCATATATGAAAAAATATTACTTTTTATGCTAAGATTATTACTTTTTGTTGTGAATATAGGTAGGGTTGACCCGTCTCACAGATTACGATCCGTGAGACGGTCTCACATGAGACCCACTCTTAATATTAATAAAATCTAATTAAATTATTATAGTTTTAAGCATTATTAATTAATTATCCTAAAAGTTAAACTGCTAGAAAGTCATTGATGTTATTCTTTCATCTTTTATTTATTTCACTATCAACCCCAAATAAATCTAAACAAAAAAAATAGGAAAATAAAGCAAATGGCACCAAAATTTTCAAAATGTCGAGCATTTCTTTTTTTTTTTCATAGATTATTTTCAATGTTTTTAATATAGATTTTATTATCTGTCATATAACCTATATAGGACTAAAAAATGACCAAAATAAAAAAAATTCAAATTAGTGGAACAAAACCGAACACAGACAAGTAAAATCTAAAACAAATCAATTTATAAGACTAAAATTACAAATTTTCAAAATACATCTTCTTTTTTGTGTGTGGTGGCAAGTCGTGCCAATTCAGATGAATTTCATGGACATTAACTAAAAGAGGTAGGTGAAAATAAATTGATCGTGATTTCAAAAAATAAACAATAAATCTCCTATGAAACAATCTCATATATTACTTATATTTATAATAAAAATAATATTTTTGACATAAAAATAATATTTATTATTTTTATTAAATAAGATATTCGTCTTATATGACATAAAGTTAAGTACTATGAAATCTTAACAACGAAAATCTATACCCAAAGTCCAACCGCATATAATATGTGCATTTATGCATATGCAGAATCGTAGGGTTATACATGGTTCAATTCGATATATGATTGAACCCGTAAAATTTTCTCAAAGAATTAAATTATAGAGTTAATTTTTTCGTTCACCTTTTCCCCTAGCTGATCTTATTTGTATTATTTCCAATATAATAGCTGATCTTATTTGTATTATTTCCAATATAATAAAATTTTGTCAAAAAACTTGTATTAGACGATCTCACTAGTCGTACTTTGTGAGACATATCTCTTATTTGAATCATCCATCAAAAAGTATTACTTTTATTGCGAATATCGATAAAGTTGACCCGTTTCACACATAAAGATTCGTACAACCGTCTCACAAAAGACATATTCTAAAATTTTATATTATCATTAACATTACAATTAGAAGATTTTTAAATATCGGGATCAAGTCTTTTAGAGTGGAATATGTAGACTTAGTTAAGTTCCAATCACAATTTGAACATAATATCAGAGCCAGATATGATAAAAGGCAAATTTTTGAGTAACAATTATATTTTATAAGAAAAACACAAAGTCACAAATTATATATGTGTTTATTATTGGCACCCCTCCAACACACTTACAAATTAATGAAATATATTCTTACCCAAAATTAGTCTTTAAAATAGACAACAAACATAGGGATTAGGACACATACCTAACATATGAATTACCTATTGTGCCCTTGGCTTGATATTGGCCTTCAGGCTATTTTTCATCACAACCGTGAACTCCAGCTTCTCACTAAGATCCAATTTACCATTTTCATCCGGGTAACCCGACCACTCGAATTCTTGTACCATTCGGGCCAACATCAAATTCACGTGGACCGTGGCCATGCTCAAACCGGGGCAGATCCTACGCCCGACGCCGAAAGGCATCATCTTTACACCTGTTACGCCTGTTATATCGGCCTCCTCCCGGCCTGAAAAGAATCTGTCGGGGTCGAATTTCTCCGGGTCGGACCATAACTTCGGATCCTCCGAGATACCCGGTAGGAAGAACTCAACATTTGCATTCGTTGGGATATCATACCCGGCTAGCTTGGCGGGTTCGGTAACTGCGTGAGTGAGTGAAAAATAGGTTGGGGGGTGCTTGCGCAAGAGCTCCTTTACGACAGCGTTGAGATACGGCATCTTTTCGATATCTTTCTCGTCCACTTTCTTGTTTTCTCCGACTGTGGACTTTATCTCCTCGTACAATCTTGATTGGATTTTGGGGTTCTCGATGAGTCTAACCACAGCCCATTCGATGGCTGTGCCGGTGGTATCGGTGCCGCCGTTCAAGAACTCGGAGCAAAGGGTCACGAGCTCCGCGTTCGACGGAGATGATTGGCGGTCCTCGATTTTGAGGTCGAAGAGGGTGTCGAGGTATGAAAATGAAGCGGCGTTTTTGTGCAATTCTGGGTTTCGAATTGCTTGGCGGCGCTTCTCGATTAGCGGGACTAGAGTTTCGATCTGTTGTTGCCTCACTTCGTGTACCCTTTTCCTTTGTTTGGAGAAAAATGGGCTTAAAAGGGGTAAGTAATCGTCCAATCTTGGATCGAGAACTATCAGCACAGTTTTCATCATTTGATCCACTTTCTCGATCATTTCCTCGTCCATTTCGACCCCAAAGCACATGGATAAGAGTATACAGAACACGGCGAATCGTGCGTTTTTTAGAACCCAAACTGCGCCATTGTTGGCCACTGCTTCATTCTTCAGCCTGTCGATGAGCTTCTCCATTGCCGTCTCTCTTGCGTTTCGGAATTCTTTCAGCCTGGAGGCGCTAAGCCCGTTCTGCACCATGTTCCGCCGCAAGGATCTCCACACAGGGCCGTAGAGGCTGGCATTGACGGTGAATTTGTTGCAACTGAATATTGTCCTCGTTGGGTTTTCCCTCGGCCGGCTGGCAAAGATCTGACCCTTCACAATCAAAGCTTCGTAAGCTAAATCAGCACTGCTGATTATAATCATGGTTCTTGTCCCCATTTTCAAAGTAAATATGGGGCCATATTCCGGTAAAAGGTCGCGAACGTATTGAAAGAATTGCTTCCCCGACCCAGCCACCTGAAACAGGTTTCCCACGACCGGCCATCCCGGCGGGCCTGGTGGCAAGTTCAGCTTCTTGGCCTTGGACTTGGACTTATACATAACCAAGAAAATCAAACCGGAGAGAAAGAAAGCCGAAGCCGTGAAAATGAGATTGTAGCAAGGAGAAAACGGGGAAGACGAGAGGGAATCCATTGATGAGATGAAGACGCCAGGTGCTGGAAACTGGAAAGAGAGTTTATCAACAGGGAAAAAGCTTGAATTTACAGGCAGGATCAATTAAAGCTATTGAAAATTTTCAACAATAAAAGACATTGGCTTTAAATGCTGCAACTCGGTATGTAAAAATGTACCATTTTTCACTGAATTTAAGCAGAATCCATGGCAGTGGAATACGAAACAAGTTGGGTGGCAAGTGGAACATGGCGGAAAGAGAAGCAGTTGGGAGTTATTAATAAATCTCTCCCAACAACTTACTTCAATCATTTAATTTGCACTGCCAAATCTTTTTACTGCAACCTTTTGTTTTCTTGAAGAGAATTTATTATTTGAATAGTTTTAATTTAAGTTCAGTTTATATTTATAATAAAAATTAATATTTTTGAATTTTAAAATAAAAAATAATATTTTTTATAAGATTGATCAATTTGAATATGATATTTTAAAATTAATTTATGAGATAATTTTATAAAAGTTTTTTTATTAATATTTTTATAAAAATATTCAATCCTTAAATTTCAAAAAACATCTACTAACTTCTTGAATTTAAATGTAGTTTGTCTAATCCAAAGAAAATCCTCCCTTGAAAAGTATTTCCAAATCCAAATAAAACCTTGCTTTGTATCCTTATTAAGAAATTATAGTGATTTTGATACTAATTAATACAATTAATCATGTGAGTTTTCCATATACTAGTTATTCTGCACATGTGATGCGTGTGTGTACAGTTTTTTATCATTATCGATGGATTAAAGTTAAATTTGACAAATTATGAAAAGACTAAATTGAGATTTGAATTATTGAAATAAAAAAAATAAAAATAAAAGTGTGTGTTGAAATTTAAAAAAAACAAAACAAAAAACAAAAATGTAATATTAATAACATATAAGAGTAAAGTTAGATGAAAAGTTAATATGTTTCCAAGTGGTTACTATAAGATCCTCAATTTTAATAAAATAATATGAGATTTGATATGCTGCACACCTATCGTGTACACCTATGTGAGCACCGATGAGGTGTCACTCACATATTGGATGTGATGAAATATAGAAAAATTGTGTATCCNTATATATAACTTGACTCGCGGGTATTAAATTTTAATGGTTGTGGAGGTTGAGACGTTATATTTTTATCATAAATAATTTAATTATGTGTTTAAATATGTTGATTGTATTAAATTAAAACAATGAATTTACCCATAGCGCATTTATATTACAATTTATGTGACAAATCGCATTCCTATAATCAAGATGACCCCGTTTAGCACACATTATCAAGTGTAACAGGTGATGGAGCTTGAAATAATAACACTCAATCTGGTAGCTCGTCTGCCAAAACCGACATCAAGATCTTAAATTTGATATTATACCTTATGTTCAAATTCATTTGTAACAAATATATTTCCCAACTCAACAACATATACATATAATTTTTTTACGGGGAAAAAAAATGTCGACCTAATATGTTATAGTCGTCGGATTATCTACCAATCTTTTGAAAGACATCAATCCTACATTTAAAAAAGAAAAAATTTGTAGAGTGATTAATTAATATATTGACGAGATTACGTAGATAATAATATTGTAATTATTAAAATATTTGAATAAGATGTTGAATAATATTAGAAAGTAATAATATTTTTGGTTTGACTGATTAAAGTTGCGATCAAATGATATATTACAATTGCACATTTCATTAATTAAATAATTAATATAAATAAAAAAAACACATCATGAAATTATTTTTTTTACGTTCAATGATTTTATTGATATAAAGTGAATAATCTATGCTTAAAATTGCAATCATATGTATGATTTAATCCAACCAATCGTAGGTGAATGCATATTTTTTTAAGACAAAAACTTGTGTGAGACGGTCTCACGGGTCGTATTTGTGAGACGGATATCTTATTTGGGTCATCAATGAAAAAGTATTATTTTTTATGCTAAGAGTATTACTTTTTATTGTGAATATGGGTAGGGTTGACCCGTCTCACAGATTAAGATCCGTGAGACGGTCTCACATGAGACCCACTCTTTTTTTAAATAGAAAAATTAATAATCTCTGTTGAAAATTAATTTTTAAAATATGTGTATTGAATATTTGAATGTTGAAAATAAAAGTTGTAAAAATTAGAAATTTGGGTGTGATGATGAAAGTAATGATGTAATTTATTTTTTGGATTATTATCAAAGAAATTCTATAAATAGCCTCATCATTTGTGAAGAAATCACAATTGAGTTGAGAGAAAAATATTATAAAGTGTGTAGTGTGATAATTTTGAGAGTTTAAGATTTTTATTTTTTACCATAAATTTTTATTTTTTCATAAAAATATCTTCTGTTTCCCGACATGTTTTTTTTATTGGACTGGGAATGGTTTTTTTTGGGGAACTTTTCCAATTTACAAATTTACTGGAAATTTCAATTACTGATACCAAATGCGGAGCAGCTAATGGAAAGTTGAATCCTTCTATTTTTTAATTTTTGTTTAATTGAATGGAATTTTTAGTATGCGAAGTAACTTCAAAGCATCCCTGGCTTGCCAGAAGTATGGCTGACTAGTGACATTTCAATTAGGGGTGTTTAAACTTCGGATAAAACCAAAAAGCAGGAGTATGGCTGACTAGTGACATTTCAATTAGGGGTGTTTAAACTTCAGGTAAAACCAAAAAAATCGAAAATTCAAACCGAAAAAACCGAACACTGAATCAAATCGAAAACCGAATTTTATAATTTGGATATAAATGTTAAAACCGAAATTTATTTGGTTCGATTTCGGACTATATATGTCAAAACCGAACCGATCGAAAAAATCGAAATTTCATTAAATTAATAATTTTATTTTTATTATATATTTTGAGATTATATCAGTGAATGATGAATTATTTTTAATAATATTTAGTTGATTGTTGTTTATGTAATTCATTTAGACTTTATATTTAAATGTTTTTCTAAGAAATTATGTAAAAATATAACATATTATATTTTACAATATTTTTATCTTATTAATTTAAACAATTGTATCAAAACCAAAATAACCGAACCATTTCGGTAGAAACCGAACCGAACCGAAGAAAAATAGTTCGGATATCGGATTATATATTTGTAAAACCGAAAACATTAATTTTTACTTTAAGAAGATAATATTATAATCACTTAATTATCAAACATCGCTCATTCTTAATTTTCAACTTTTCACTTTTATTTTCAAAAGCTAATTGCCTCCGATTTTTCTTCATTTCTTCATAATCTATAAATTCAATCATTTTTACAAAAAATATCATATTTGTTGTGAAAAAGTAAAAATTTACGGTAAAAAGTAAAAATCTCAAACTCTTAAAATTATCACACTACACACTTTATAATATTTTTCTCTCAACTCAATTGTGTTTTTCTTCACAAATGAGATATCTATTTATAGAAAATTTTTACAAATAATCCAAAAATAAAATACATCATTACCTACATCATCACACACTAATTTTCAATATTCAACACCTAATTTTACCTAATTTTCAACATTCAACATTCACATTTTCAACACAAATATTTAACACATTTTTAAATAATTTTTCAACACTCCCCCTTGTGATGATGATCATAATGATTGTATACATTACGTGTTTTTATACTGCCTCGTTAAAAACCTTACTAGGAAAAACCCATTGGGATAAAAACCATAGTAAGGGAAAAAGAGTGCAGTCACGTAAACTCCCCCTCATGTTGACACGAACAATTCTTCACAAATTTCGTAGATTGCGCATCCCAATATTATATATGTGCTTTCTGAATATTGTCGTAGGAAGTGCCTTTGTGAAGAGATCTGATGAGTTTTCACTTGATTGAATGTGACGAACATCAATACATTTATTCTTCTCAAGCTCCTTGGTGAATGCGAAGAACTTAGGAGGAATATGTTTAGTTCTGTCGCTTTTTATGTATCCTTCTTTCATTTGAGCAACACATGCAGCATTATCTTCATATAGTATCACAGGCTTCTCGTCGAATGATAATCCGCATGAGATTTGGATATGTTGAGTCATTGATTTTAACCACACACATTCACGGCTTGCTTCATGTAGTGCAATAATCTCGGCATGATTTGATGAAGTTGTTACAAGTGTTTGTTTCTGTGAACGCCAAGAAATTGCAGTGCCTCCACGAGTAAATACATATCCAGTTTGAGAACGTGCTTTGTGTGGATCAGATAAGTATCCAGCATCGGCATAACCAATTATACTTGGATTAGCATCTTTTGAATACAAAAGTCCCAAGTCTGTCGTTCCTCGTAGATAACGGAATATATGTTTAATTCCGTTCCAATGTCTCTTTGTTGGATATGTGCTAAATCTTGCCAATAAATTTACGGCAAAAGATATATCAGGCCTTGTACAATTTGTAAGATACATAAGGGCACCGATAGCACTTAGATATGGTACTTCTGGACCAAGAATATCTTCATCATCTTCACATGGACGGAATGGATCCTTTTCTATGTTTAATGATCTAACAACCATTGGAGTACTTAAAGGATTTGATTTGTCCATATTAAAACGTTTAAGGATCTTTTCTGTATAATTTGTCTGGTGAACAAATATTCCACATTCTTTTTGTTCAATTTGTAAACCCAGACAATACTTGGTTTTTCCAAGATCCTTCATTTCAAATTCTTCTTTCAAGTATGACACAACTTCTTGAATTTCCTTATTTGTTCCAATGATGTTTAAATCATCAACATATACAGCAATAATTACGCATCCGGATGTTGTTTTCTTAATGAAAACACAAGGGCATATTGAATTATTTACATATCCCTTTTTCATCAAGTGATCACTTAGCCTATTATACCACATTCTGCCGGATTGCTTCAACCCATATAATGATCTTAGTAATTTCACAGAATAACATTCTCTGGGTTTTGAACTTTGTGCTTCAGGCATCTTAAATCCTTCAGGGATTTTCATATATATATTACTATCAAGTGATCCATATAAGTAGGCTGTAACAACATCCATAAGACGCATTTCTAAATTTTCAGATACTGCCAAGCTAATCAAATACCGAAACGTAATTGCATCCATCACAGGAGAATACGTTTCTTCATAATCAATTCCAGGCCTTTGAGAAAAACCTTGTGCAACAAGTCGAGCTTTATATCTTACTATTTCATTTTTCTCATTTCGCTTTCGAATAAAAACCCATTTGTATCCAACAGGTTTTACACCTTCAGGTGTAAGGACTATAGGTCCAAAAACATTACGTTTATTTAGCGAATCCAATTCAACCTGGATGGCATCTTTCCATTTTATCCAATCCTGCCGATTTTTACATTCACCAAAAGATTTTGGTTCATGATCTTCATTATCATTTATGATGTCGATTGCCACATTATAAGAAAATATATCATCAATTTCTTCTATATCTTTTCGGTTCCATATTTTTCCAGTATTAATATAATTGATAGAGATTTCATGATTCTCGTCAGTTTGTGGTTCTGACAAAACATTTTCATCATCATGTGTTTCTTCAGGAACATCATTCTCTATTTTGTGATCATTATGTGTTTCTTCAGGAACATCATTCTCTATTTTGTGATCATTGTGTTTCTCTATGAATTTTCTTTTTCGAGGATTTTTATCCTTGGAACCAACTGGCCTTCCACGCTTCAGGCGTTTAATGACATCATGACTATCTTCAATTTGTTTCTTCGGAATTTCAATTCGAGCAGGGGCATTTGCAGCATGTATATATGATTTAGTTACCCCTTTTGTGTCTGCAAATGCATCTGGTATTTGATTTGCTATTCTTTGCAAGTGCACAATTTGCTGTACATCTTTTTCACATTGTTTTGTTCTTGGATCCAGATGTAACAATGATGATACATACCATGTAATTTCTTTTTCGGTATGTTTCTGTTCTCCCCCTAACATTGGGAAGATTTCCTCATTAAAATGACAATCAGCAAAACGTGCTGTGAACACGTCGCCTGTCTGTGGTTCAAGATATCGAATGATCGATGGACTATCATAACCAATATAAATTCCAATCTTTCTTTGAGGTCCCATTTTCTTTCGTTGAGGTGGTGCAATAGGCACATACACCATACATCCAAAAATTCTCAGATGAGAAATGTCTGGTTCTTTACCAAATGCAAGCTGCAATGGGGAGTATTTATGATATGCACTTGGTCTGATGCGAATTAATGAAGCAGCATGTAAAATTGCATGTCCCCATATAGAAATAGGGAGCTTTGTTTTCATAATCATTGGTCTAGCAATCATTTGCAGACGTTTAATCAATGATTCAGCCAATCCATTTTGAGTATGTACATGAGCAACAGGATGCTCAACAATGATTCCCATAGACATACAATAATCATTGAAAGTCTGGGAAGTAAATTCACCAGCATTATCAAGTCTAATTTTCTTGATTGTATAATCGGGAAATTGATTCCTCAATTTTATTATTTGAGCAAGTAATCTTGCAAATGCAACATTTCGAGTTGACAATAAACATACATGTGACCATCTGCTGGAGGCATCAATCAATACCATAAAGTATCTGAATGGTCCACATGGTGGATGGATTGGTCCACAAATATCACCCTGAATACGTTCAAGAAACATTGGTGATTCAGTTTGGATTTTGGCTGGTGATGGTCTTATAATAAGTTTTCCAAGAGAACATGCTTTACATTGAAACTTATTATTCTGAAAGATCTTCTGGTCTTTCAATGGATGACCATGTGTATTTTCTATAATTCTTCGCATCATTGTTGAACCAGGATGTCCTAATCGATCATGCCAATTGGTTAATATTGAAGAATTATCAATTACCATGTTTGATTCAATGGGACGTATATGTGTATAATGCAATCCAGTAGGGAGCATTGGTAGTTTTTCAATCACATATTTCTTTCCTGATTTATATGTGGTAAGACACATATATTTCTCATTCCCTTCATTCATTGTTTGAGTATCATACCCATGGGAATATATATCATTAAAACTCAACAAATTTCTTTTCGATTGTGGTGAATATAAAGCATCATTGATCAAAAATTTTGTACCATTAGGTAACAAAAATTGTGCTTTACCACATCCTTTAATCAAGTCTACAGGACCTGATATTGTATTCACCGTTGTTTTTGTTGGTTTTAGTTCCAAGAAATATCTTTTATCTCGGAGGATAGTGTGCGTTGTACCACTATCGGGTATGCAAACTTCAGCTTTGCTCATAGCATTTTCCATATTTGAACTTCAAAAAATATGCAATGAAAAAAAATTAATGACAATACATATTTAAATATAACACATATCATAATTGTACAATAAAACATTATCATATAAATACATGAAAAATAAATTATTGTACATTTATATTCTACCACTATATTGTTCATTTTCAGAGAAATCATTGAGAAAATCTGCAGCATCAATATTGTTCATTTCTATCCCACCAACATATTGATCATTTCCAGAGAAATCATTCATAAAATCAGCAGCATCAAAATGAGTTGAATCACTCAAACGGTCACTTCGCTCAGTGAAGTTGGTCTCCTTTTCTTTCCCCTTTATCGATTCTTTATAAAGTTTGCAAAGATGCTCAGGGGCTCGACAAATACGAGACCAATGTCCTGGAGTGCCGCATCTGAAACAAGAACTTTCAAATCTTTTCGAGTGATTTTCATTAACACTCATGTTTTCTTGATGCCTTTTCTGTGGATGGTTTGGGACGTTATTTTGAGATGAGTTATAGAAATAACTATCTCGATTATTTTCAAAACCACGGCCGCGTCCACGACCACGACCACTTCCTCGTCCACGTCCACGTCCACGACCTCGACCTCGACCTCGACCTCGACCAAAACCTTGTCTTTGAATTTGATTTTGGTTTCCAGGTTTAAATTCATTTTTGCTTACAGCATTTACTTCTGGAAATGCTGTTGATCCAGTGGGTCGGGACTGATGATTTCTCATTAATAGCTCGTTGTTCTTTTCCGCCACAAGAAGACAGGCGATGAGTTCAGAATATCTCGCAAATCCACGCACTCTATATTGTTGCTGTAGTGTTATATTTGATGCGTGAAACGTGGAAAATGTTTTTTCAAGCATTTCCGATTCTGTAACCTCATGTCCACAAAATTTTAACTGCGAGATTATTCTATACATCGCTGAATTGTAATCACTGACTTTTTTAAAGTCTTGGAATCTTAACATATTCCATTCATCACGGGCGGTCGGAAGTATAACTTCCCTTATATGTTCAAATCTCTCTTTTAATCCTTTCCACAGAGCCATGGGATCTTTTTCGATGAGATATTCACATTTTAAACCTTCATCAAGGTGTCGTCGTAAAAATATTATAGCTTTTGCTTTTTCTTGTGATGAAGATATACCATTTTCTTTAATGGTCTCGCTTAGACCCAATGACTCAAGATGCATTTCTACATCAAGAGTCCATGGCATATAGTTTTTCCCAGTAATATCAAGAGCGATGAATTCGAGCTTTGCCAAGTTTGCCATGGTGGTACTAAAAATTACGATGCATTTTATTAGTTAATGAATATTGCAATACAAAGTAATGGATAAACAACAAGTACAAGTATTCGTAAAAATAAAGAAAACACACGAGGAGGATATTCTCCGATAAATACAAGACTGGTGAGTATGATAACCAAAATAATTAAAAATAACCTCGTGAAAGCCATCTTCTTTTTTTCTTCGAAAATTTGATGAAGAATAATTTTTAGAGAAGAAGAGAAAGTTGGAGTGATTGAATGTATTTGTGAGATTGTATTTATAGAGCAAAAATTAGCCGTTTTGTTACCGTTTATTGCCGTTGGTGTATAAGAAAATACATGTATGTATTTGTATAATTTTATGGTAATAATATGGTGTATATATNTTATTATTTCTAACAATAACATTATATTATATATTACATATATAAACAATAAATAAATAACAGTAAAATAAATATTATTACTTTTGTTACCTTTTTCTTCTGTTCGGAGCTTGGAAAAATATGGAGGACTTTTAGAGCTTCGTGCTGATAACGTGTTGTGAAAAAGTAAAAATTTACGGTAAAAAGTAAAAATCTCAAACTCTTAAAATTATCACACTACACACTTTATAATATTTTTCTCTCAACTCAATTGTGTTTTTCTTCACAAATGAGAGATCTATTTATAGAAATTTTTTACAAATAATCCAAAAATAAAATACATCATTACCTACATCATCACACACTAATTTTCAACATTCAACACCTAATTTTACCTAATTTTCAACATTCAACATTCACATTTTCAACACAAATATTTAACACATTTTTAAATAATTTTTCAACAATATTTTGCAAACACTCTCTATAAATATATGGAATATTTTATATATATATTTTCTTGCTTGTCTCGCATTAGTATGGGTCAGTGTCGAGAGTTCAAGATTTTATTTAGATGGAAAAATATCGCAAATATTGAGAAAAAATTAGACTGAATTGTAACAAAAAACCAACTTATACTACATTAATTGCATCAACGTCTCATTAATTCCGTGTTAGGACCACTTTTGCCATCAACTTTATTCATTCATACATACATGCAAATCCATACATATTATGCCTGTTTATAGTTTTCCGTACAACATAATAAATTTCTTAGATTGATATTTTTCTGATTTAATATATACTTGGTGTTATAAATTTTATACAAAAAATAGATGAGAGAAATGTGAGTTCAGATAATAAACTTGGAACTATTTTTATTAACAACCGAAAATCATCCTTATTTATAGGATACAATATTAGAATACAAATATGTATATAGAAATATTGAAATATCAATATTAACAGAAAATCTATCCAAATAATCACATATATTAAAAATAATATCATAAGACTCTCCCTTATATGATTATCTACATAGATATTATTTCATTGAATTTTTATTTGGCAAGATGATTGTTTGAAACTTCATGTAGAGTCAGGTGTTTTCTCGCTAAAACATTGACAATAAAACCTAGTGGGAAAAACTGAAAAGAATACAACAATTGATTCTTGAGTCAGGTGTTGCAGCTCTAAAACATTGACAATAAAGCACAGTGAGAAAAACTTGTGCGAAGCAAAAAAAAAAACGATAATAAATATTTCTCTTTGTATGTTCTCTTGACAATAGACGCGTCTCATTAAACCTTATTAGGAAAAACACAATTGGACAAAAACCCAGTGAAGAAAAAAGAGTATGACATCTCTTACTTCAAGCTAATCATCTCATTAAAACATTGTTATGAAAAACCGCTTGAAAAAATTCATAAAAAAGACATAAAGAGTATAATCTGAATATTTCCTCATGTTGCAATTATCGCTCAATATCTTTAAGTTGTTGCCCGATCTTGAGTGTTATTTTCTCAAATTTTAATATAGGTAATGCTCTAATGAAAAGATCGGTCACATTATCTTCAATTAATGCTTATATATGATATTTCATAATCAAATATCTTTTGGGCATTATCAAACAACCATTAATATATGTAACATATCCATATAAAAGTATTTTTTTTTGTTGTTGTGTACTGTGACCAATTAACATATATTCCTTTTGGAAATACCAAATTCATAGCTCAAAACAAAATTTCATATTTTCCAACTCTTTCATCATATTTTTGTATTTTAATTACACGATTGATCTAGTAAAATCTTCAAAGGCATCTACTAATATGAATGAATCACACGTTTCTGGATTATCTTAATCATCATGACGAATTTTGTCATTTTATTGAAAAAATAATCTCGGTGGTAGAATCTAATTTCATTTGATACTTCAAATCATTAATGGATATTTCTTGATATATCATTGTCTACTCAACGCATTCATAACAAGAGAAAACATTTTCTCATTATTGATTTCAGCTCATTTTGAGAAAATTTTGGGTTGAGGTTAGCCTATATTGTTCATATGCCAATATCTAATATCTACAAATTGTAGTTTTATATACTCATTATTTTTCATATTGACAAAAGATACATTAATATCAAAATAATTATCGATAATCATGTAACTTTGATATCATAGTTTTGAGAAAATAAATAATTTGTTGAAATCTCATTTTTTACATATGTTTATTATTCTTCAGGAATAACATTATTTTAATTTATCAAACCATTTCACTTTAATATATAAAATTACTTCTTCCGGAGTTTTTATACTTTCAGGATACAAAATCTTTTGAATTTATTGGTCGACCACGCTTTTGGTGCATTTTAGATTTCTTGCAAGTAAAATATGATGCGGTCTTGCATGATATCAATTTATTTAAGATGTTTCAGACACCTAGGCTCTTCTCGGATTTTACTATTATATATGTCACGATATCTTCAGGTGACCAGCCTCTTTAATTTCGACACATGATTTATTTTATAAATTCATTTGATGAAGTTATAGGTTTTTATATTTAAAAACCAATTAGATTTATCGCGCTTTAGACCATGAAACATAAATTGTTCAACTCGAACAATTATATAAAAACAAACTAGATTTATAGCGGTTCAAACGAGAAAACTTAAATTGTTCAACTAGAACAATTATAAGAGCCAAATAATATATATTATTTATTAACACATTATATAAAATAATGTAATTGAAAACTAAATTTTGAACTTCGGGTTCGTTCTGTTCTCAACAACCCAATTAGTATGTGAAATCTTCGGTTCAGGATTGCCCATTTTTTTTAATTTCAGGGTTTCTTTGAATTTGAAAGTCATCATTTTATCTTCCATAATAATTGATCGAAAAAGACATTACATTCTCATTGATATACATTTAACTTTCACGTTCCTTCTCATCGATCTTGGAAAACATTGTTTTACTAAAATAACAATTGATATTGCGTCATAAAAATCTCATTGTTATTAACTCAAGATATTTCAACATAAATTCAACATATTTTCGATCTCTCGTAAAGAAGCAATATAATGATTTTTTCCCGCTCACTCAATAATTTTAATAACAAACTTTGGCTCAAGCCAATATCAACAATAATTAATTGATATAATGTATACAATATTTGCTTCAAACAACATGTCATATCCCCAAAATCTGACGCATTATTTTCAGAATCAATGATTCAATAGTTGATTGGATGCATTTAATAATTAATCAACCAAACTATTTTTACTAATTTTATATTCGAGAAATTATTATTCTCAGTAAATATATTCACAAATATCAAGTTGATAGTCGTGGATCCACATTTATATTTACATTTTCATTTCAAGAATTATAGGGATTCAATCCCAATTTGAACAACTGATAGTGATACTAAATTTAACAATTTAATATATAAGAATTCCTAAAATCTTATCATCTTCTTACTTATTTATTCAAGAACTTATCCTTGATCAATATATTTATGCACTATTTGTAATACCAAAATAGTTAACTCTATAACATCCTTAAACTTTTGTTTCCGATATCGACTTCATGCTTACGATGTTAGAAATTTTCAATATCAATAAACTCCTGTTTTATAGTGACATTTATTTTATCATATTTACATTGATACAACATCATTTTGAAAAAAATGAGTTTGTTTAGTACCCAATTTTATTTTGTTATTTGTTAGACCAGTTGTCTCGACATTATGTTTGTCTATGAGACACAAAAAAACACTTTATTCTTAACAATAAATTTGTTATTTTTTATTCAGAAAATTCATATCAACTATCCTTTAGTACTAAAGCTCTTATAGAGCAATTTATTTGTAATAACATATTATATTGAATGAATATTATTATTGTATTCAAAAATCCAAATATTATTGTTGGGTTTTGGAATGCTGACAATCTTGATTTTGATTATAATAAAACTTGTTATTGTGTTTCTAAGATATTTACTCAAATGAATAGTTTTGCTTGTTCAAGTTAGAAGTTTTGAATGCTGAAATCAGCAAAGCCAAACATCAGGTGAGCATATGTTTTTTAAATAATATATTATAGTCTGTTGATTCAAATGATTAGTCGCCAAAACGTTTAAACAACCAACTCAAAATTCTGCAAATCATATTCAGAAGTCAAGGTCTGAATCAGAGTCTAAGAAGACGAAATTTGCATTGAAATTACTGGTTCTGCACACAAATTTAGTAGAGCAGAATCTATGACACATCTAAGTATTTCGAATATTGATATTACGTTAATATTCATCAGGAATATTGACATATCTTATATCTGATTTTGAAATTCATCATGAATATTGATGAACGTTGAGATCAATATTCTTAGTAAATTGATAATATTACATATTATATCAATATTTTTCAAAAATATTTATAGATCGATCATAAAATTTTAAATTCCAAGTCTAATATTCTTCAAGAATATAGACATTCTTTAGATCATAAATCACATATCTGACTAAATATCTAATTTCAAACCAATACTTTTTCAAGAATATTGGTATCTTGAATCTCGCTAAATATCAATGTAAAATTGTGTCGTGTCACTCAAGAACATCAAAAAAATATTAAAAGAATCTAACCAATAGCATCAATATAACATTAAAAATTTTTAATAACGAGTAGCGCTCTTCAGGATAACAACTTAAAAGAAAATTATTTGTGCTGATAACGTGTTATAAATTTAATAAGAAAAGAGAGGAGATGAGAGAAATGCAAGTTCGGATAATAAACTCCAAACTATTTTATTCATAGCTGAGAATCTTTATTTATAGGATACAATGATATAATACATATATGTATATAGAAAGATTGAGATATAAATATTGATATTTCAATATTAATAGAAAATCTATCTAGATAATCATCTATGTTCGAAAGTATATTATAACACTTCATGGTTTTTTCATAATTTTAGTAGTTTTTCTTTTATATGTTTTCAAAATTATAATAATCTTAATTAATTGATTTATTTAATATATGTATAAGTTAATAGTACTATTTAAAAAATTAAAGTTTTATATATTTTATCAATAATAATAATAATAATAATAAATAAATAAATAAATAAATAAAAAATATATAAGTTAAGAAATTTGGGAGAAAAAAAATGAAAAAGAGGGACCGAAGCCCTGGGCCCTTCAGGTTATTAATATTTTTTTCCCATATTTTGTTACATTTTTTTGTTATTTATGTTTTTTTAATTAAAAAAAAACCAATAATACACTGAGTCTGATACTACGGTTGATCAGGAACAAGCAATGTTAGGGTTTAGATCTTTCCCCATCCTCCACGTTCCCTCCAAATTCAATACTATAATCGTGATTCTTCCACCTCAAATCCCTAATTTCCATTCACCGTTAACTCCAAAGTCCCAATCTCAACTCCTAAATCTCTACACCAGAAAACAGTTCCGAATTTATGCAGAAAATGGGAGCAAGGAAAAAGAAGGCAAGAATGGGGTTCCAACAGAAAAATCGAGCAACGGGGAGGAAGAGAAGGTGGAGAATGAGCTGCCCAGATTCAATCTGAGGTGGGCGGACCTGCTGCTGGACCCTAATCCGGACAACATCGTAGCCGTTGGATTGACTGGGCTTCTGACGTGGGCGAGCGTGCAGGTTCTGTGGCAGCTGTTCGTGATATCGGCGGCCATCTTGATCGCCGCTCTCAAGTATACCCTCGTCGCTGCTCTTCTTATCTTCGTTCTCATTACTCTGCTTTGATTTTCCATCTACACTTTCCCCCTTTCTTTTTATTATTATTATTTAGTAAAAATGAATAGACTGTGATTATTACTGTTATTATTACTGATAAAAATTTTGTGGCTGTGGGTAACTTTAAAACTTACATCCAGTCGGAAACACACTGTCGAATACTAATCCCACAAAATTTTGAAGGGGCATCGCACGTTGCAGTTCATGGTCAATATCCAACAAGTTTAGCCAAAGTAGAATCGAATATAACAGAAAATTACATCTAAATAAACACACTAAACGACCACATCTACAAAATCGAGCAATTAAATATAACCATCGTATAGTTAATACACGCTTCAAATAGAACCTGGGCTGTTTGAAATCCCTGCACCTCCAAAATCATGTTTTACAAAAACAAATGAAGCTTGTCTCATCCAAAACAACAAATATGAAGTTAAATAAGCAACATATTCGATGTCTGTTTGACGATATCCCCATTGATAATCCGGTTATCAAAGACAGCAGCCCAAGGTTATGGTGGCGTTAAAAGAACGGCTCACAATACCTAATCGAAATCGAACTTAATCTTCTTCGGAACACTTTGGAGGCCTACCACCTGAAAGAAGTAAAAAGTCAAATCATTTAGTTAAAAATCTAGAAATCAAACACTTACGACACAGGTTAATTTATTTGATCAAAATATAGAATAGTTTGAGGTAAAGCACAAGGACTTCAAACGTATAAGGATTATATTATGTTCTCATGCCTGTAAATTCTTACAATTTCCGGACACTCGTAATCAATACCAGCAGCCTCGATCTGCTTTCGTCTTTTCTTATCTCTTTTCAGTATCCCCGTTACCAATTTCTGCTGCTGCTCAAAAGTTTTCTCCTGGACGTGGTAGGATTCAAGGAAAAAATGATTCAGAGTTTAGAAGTGTTTTGTTTTGTGTAAGATTTGTGCTTTGACAAACCGTACATCTATCTTTCAACAAAATGCATAATATGTTCAAATTAAGTTTACACCTTATCTTGACGACTCCGCTCGATCTGAACCCAATCCAAGGGTTTATAGGAGCGGTTCACGCCTTTCCATCTGAAACAGTTGAGTCACATTCAATTACCAATTCAGCGAGCCTCCGAGATTTACATCTTTACCAGTAAAAGGATGCCTAGTTTAAGCGTTGACACATCGTAAGACAGTTCAATTCCAAGATCATGCCCATGTTATCATATACTACATGGAACTAGCTCAATTGGTATCAGGATTGTTGTCAAGATCTATATAAGTCCAGGAGGTCTTGAGTTCTAATCTTGGA
This sequence comes from Primulina huaijiensis, assembly GCF_012295235.1. Classification (NCBI taxonomy): domain Eukaryota; kingdom Viridiplantae; phylum Streptophyta; class Magnoliopsida; order Lamiales; family Gesneriaceae; genus Primulina; species Primulina huaijiensis. Next base: position 19,647,315 of record NC_133313.1, read on the forward strand.
GAGGTAAAAACTCCAGTGCCTGGGCTGGATAAGTCCTATGCGAAATGGTGCGTGGGTATGGGCCGAGGTCCATGCTATGCCATGGCACATGCCCGTTACAATAAAATCCATTTATTCATGTAAAAATAAGATATCCCCAAGTATGGTTTGCAGAGGAAATTTCTTCCAACATTAGCATCATTACAACCAGAAAATGGGATGACTACGCAATAGCATAATAAGGGGATTGCAAAGTTATTACTCACATTTGTGGATGAACCCGTTCCTGGGGAACGAGACTCACTTGCAACAAATGCTCGTACATTAAATAATTATGCATGCAATCGACGACAACTTTGGCAACCTGCAGTTGAGAACAAAGAATGAAAACTCAGAGAATGAAAAGCACATCCCAAGCAAGTTAGATCATAATATCTTTGCACAAATTCAACCTCTGGAGATTCGAACTCAATGAATCCAAAATGCTTTGACTTTCCGGTCTGTAATGTAAGATAGAAAAGTAAATCAATATGGACACAAAATTCTCTTGTTGATGACATGCAACATTACCAACAAAGATCAAATACTGATGAAGAGCTATCATACTGGAATCAAAGTTTCGGATCCGCAAAAGTAAATACAAAATACAGCAACAAAAAACCGACCTTTCTATTCCTCGCAATTCTAAGGCGCTTGACAGAACCAAACTGCTTGAAAAAACCTGAAAATGGATACAGACTTGAGGGTAATGCAACACAAAACAAACACTGCTGAAGTAAATTCAAGAATTCGACAAATACATCTGCTACAAAAACGAAAAACCAATACCTTCCATCTCATTCTCATAAAATCCATGCGGGATTCTTCCAATATACAAGATGGTTGCTTTCTTCTCTTTATCTTCAATTTTCAGAATATCCCTCGCTGGACCACCCTCGAGCGGCTAATTTTTCCAAACAAAAAGTCAAAAACATGTTTACAACTCGCAACTTACTAATCGACTCTAATAGATTGACAGGCAGTAGCATACCAGGAAATCACGCGTTTCCTTTTTCGAAGCAGAGATATCAGCAGCGGCCTTCTTCAAATTCTTGGCGATCATTCTCTTCTTAGCTTTTGTCCCCATTTTTCTTCAAACAAGAATACACTTGTTGATCGAATCTATGCAAATTAACGAGCAGTTCATAATAAACGGGAAGAATAATTAACCCTCTGTTTAGCAGCCCTATATTTCATAGGACTTGAGGAGATTTGGAAATAAAATTTTCATTTTTAAGTGTACATTAGCACGATTTTACAATACAGAAATCATATTTAAAGGGACTCGGCGAGATTTTGTTCCAGTAAATGAAATCCTATTAAAATTGACGAATTTGATGTGATTTGGATTACAATGAACAACAAACCTTCGATTAACAAACAAATCATTATATAAATTAACGAATTTTACCTCAAACTTCAGCCTTTTGACAGCCTTTCGACTTGATTGCACAAATTTCAACGGCACCGGGAGGGTTTTTCCACAGCCGTGGTAGACCGCAGTGGGCAAAGAGAGGCTGAGTGTTCACTCAACCTATTTTAAATTTTTTTGTTTTTTAATGTTTTTATCATAATCCAGTAAGGCCCATTGGGCCAATTCACAATAAATCTTGTAATGGTTGATATCCACTATGTTTGGCATAAATAATTATAATTTTGTGGCCTGAAATTGTAATATAAATATGAATATATGATATAATATATACTTCAAGATTAAGTATAGTTTATTATATAAAAAATAATATTTTTTTATGAATAAGATCAGATTAGAGATATATATCATAAAATAGACCCGTGAGACGATATCATAGAAGTTTTGCCTTGATTAAGTATCATGTGAGACGGTCTCAAATATTTATATCCGTATACGAGTTGATTCGGTCCATATTCACAACAAAACTAATATTTTTGACATACAAAATAATATTTATTTTAATGAATCAGGTTAGGTTGATGATCCATTATTTCATTGAGGCAAAAACTTGTGTGAGACGGTCTCACATGAGACCCACTCTTTCATTGAAGTTTTGTGATTTATGAGATTAGTAAGAAACGATAAAAATAAATTTTTTTTATTGATAGCAGATAGATGATTATCCTTATCAGAATAAAAAATAATCGTGATTAAGATTAATATCTGCTATTGATACGAAATTAACAATTCTTAATCATTATTTATTCGAACCCTCTTTTTGTTTTCTCCCATGTTTATTTTTAAATTTAATTTAATTAAAAGTTTTTATGTTTTTCCGAGGGAAATATACAGGGACGAAACTTACGTAGCACGAATGGGAAAAGGCGGCAGACTCGAATACAAGGGTAAACTCTTCGCGGAAAAGTTCCCATATTTCCCGCTGCCATTTCGTCATGTCAATGCAGGTGCGGCGTACAAGTTCAGTTTGATTTGTTAACAATTTAGTCCGCACATGTTTCCACTGTATAAGAACTCGGGCTGGACACCAAAAGAACGAATTGGAGCAGGTATTGACTTGACTTGTTGTTTGGGTTCACTTTGTTTACGATGCTTTCAGAATGGTCGATGTCATCTTATCTTCATATTTATGTTGATGGGTTTGTTAGACATTGCGAAAAAAAAATCACTGTTGATATTTGATATGTTTGCGAGAAACTATCTGCACTCAATCATCATGAATCGTTAGGCCCTCGTGTTGAAGAAATGGAGAAATCTTTTAGTGGACGGACGCGATTTGGACTGTTGGTATTATATATATAGGTATAAAATTATTGGTTGGAATACTTGAAGTTTTCGAAACGTGCCATCACTCACTATAGTTAAGAGTGTCATAAAGTAAGGCAGTTGTCCCCAAGACAAGCGCCTCCACTCTTATCTTGAGGTAATTGTTCATAGAGCCTCAATTTAATGAAAGTCTTTCATAAGTTCTAGTTCGAAATTATGTTGGGAGCATGAAGGTTTGCAATAAAATTATCTAGGCTTTATAATTCTGCTGTATGGGCTTGAATTTTTAGGATTGACAAATGTTTGTCAAAATATTCGTTTTATCTCAGTATTATCACTGGCAACAATGAAAGGAATATTGGTAGCACCCGTAGTTCAAGAATTTTGAATGAGCATTATAGCATCAAAATTTGTAACTGTGGCTACGATGTTTTTAAGTAGTACTTTTAGGAACCACGGTTTTGTTTTTTGGTGGACTTGGTGGCATTAACTTTTAAGGTGGTGTGTAGGACTGCATATAGTTGTCATGGCAATGTGAATGAGTTGCTGACAGATTATGTGCTTGGCATATCCTGAGTAAAATGAGGTTTTTGTGTCTCCTTGTACAGGAGGGGTTGTTGGACAGTTTTGTATCATAAAAATTCATAAAACAATGTCATAAGAAAAGCTTAAACTATTATATGGATATCATCTTGAAGTACTCTGCTGATATTGTCTACTTCCTCGCACTCTATCTCTGATATTTGATCTGGAGTTACATATAGAGGATTCCATGTCTCAATAGAGGCTCTTGTATTTTATCCATGAATGGCATGAGTCACTCAACCATTGACATGGGTAAATAAAGTGTGAAATATCTCATAATCTTTCGTGGATATTATCGTGAGATTGGTGCCTGCCTTCAATAAAATTTCCACTCTTGGATTTCTAAGCAGCTGTATAATATCAAGATCCTTCAGTAAGTCCTGTATAAGACATTGATATCACGTTTAAGGAGTCTGTGGAATGAGGGGTTCGCCTATTCCTTTTTTCAATCTCATTTGACCATTTCTCATCAACTATAATTTAACACTGGCAACTCACACTTCAGAGTTTGATGCCTCTTCCATATCGAAGTGCATGTGCCATCATTTTTCCTCCTTTGGCCTTCTATATAAGTATCTTCAGTCTCCTGATTGGCAGAACTAGAGTGGCATGCCTATTATCCTTGTGCTTTCCACTCGTTGTGGACATTGTGTTGTTTGTTACATGAATTAGAAATACTATTGATTTACCGTTGTCTGTTGCGGCTTTTGACTTATTGTTTTGATCCGATACTGTAAGAAAGTTGGTTGGCTACTTGGCTTCTCGCCTTCTTTCAACTTCCATCATTCATGGAATAAAAGCATGGATTATCACATTGTGTATCACCTGAAATTAAATGTAGCATTGACTTCATCACACTTGCAGGTACCACCTCCTTTAACTTAACATGTTTTGACATGAGAGGTACTGGAGTCGGTATCACTGGTTGTAAAACTCCCTTTAGGATGCATCGGTTTGTCCATCCACGATGAGCCTCAATCTTTCATCAGGTTTGGTCTGGATTTTTTTCTCTATCAGTAAAAATTCCTATTCAATTGACCGTATCGCATGGCTAGATCATCATATATAATACAGCCCTATGTATCACCAGTATCCAAGTTTCTGAATTAAAATAGTGAACTTCGTTCTATTAACTGGAGTGTTTAGTGGGAAACTTGATTTATGAGTTGATGTGATTCGAACTTCCAAATACAAAAGCATTAGTCATATATAAACTACTCATTGGTCATAACTAATGGAGATTTTACCCTTATTATCCTACACACACTATAGCTAATATGTACACACATAACATGTTCGCAATTATCACTAGCGACTCTTTACAGGCGTTATGTGCATATATCTTATATTTTTTGTGTTAAAAGTTTTTGTGTTATTTTTTCATGTAATGCTTTCTTATAATAAATTTTTATATTAGAAATGATATGACCATTTAAAATTTTGGATAAAGATTAAACATAATATTTTAGCAGTTTTAAAATTTTTGGAAATTTGATATGTTAGGTGATAAGAATACATAAATTTACTAAAATAGATTTTTATAATATTTTTTCTTAAATCAAACATGATAATTTTTTTTTTTTTAAATTAATGATTTTTTTATTAGGAATCTATCTAGAAAGATTAAAATATAGATAAATATAAGTTTGATTTTTATTTTTTTTAAGTTTATTTATAAGAAAATAAAAAAAAATTCATCGATAAATTCATATAATGAGGATATTATTGTAATTTTATATAAAGCTTCACCAAATAATTAGAAGCTAGTTGAATAGTAAGATTCTTAGAAAATCCCAATTTAAATAATTAGGAATATAATTGAACTTCAAATAATATGTGAGATAATTAAAATTTAAATAAGTCATGGAAACAGATAATTTAAGAATATATCATGTGGGAATGGTTAAATAAGCTAATAAATCTAAGCAATTAAGTATATTTTTTTCAGATGCACTTAGAAATACGACCAAATGTCTTTAACAACAACAATAATAATAAAATCACGTGTTAGTGAGCGTTTTGGAAGTCAACTTCAACGAAAGAGAATCTCGGAAGGCAAAGTGAAATCGAATATGGGGTAAATTCGTCTTGGCGTGACGAGTTTATACCTGGCCTAGCGGGTCTAAAAATGGGTCCGAGGTGATTCTCTTCTGGCCTGTCTCGTCAAAATATGTTATATATTTAAAAATATAAAATGTATATGTATATATATTATTAATGATATAATTATATTATTTATACTAAATAATTTATATCTTATCTATAATTTTAGTTTATAAATAAAATTTTTGGATTGAAATTATTTTATTTTATTATTATATGATTAATATGAAAATGTATTATTGCAATTTTTTTAGGTATTAATTAAATACAAGTCGATATATTTTAACTTGTGATACTATTAATTTTGTTCTGACTATTATTAATATAAATTTTGACACATAAATTTAATGATTAAATATATGTTTAATGACTCGTTGCCATTCCTGACTGCAATGGTATCTTCCTTCATATTGTGAAAAAAATTACAGAAGACTTTTCCTTTAGAGTGGGTCTCATGTGAGACCGTCTCACGGATTTTAATATGTGAGACGGGTCAACCCTACCCATATTCACAATAAAAAGTAATACTCTTACCATAAAAATTAATACTTTTTCATGGATGACCCAAATAAGAGATCAGTCTCACAAAGACGACCCGTGAGACCGTCTCACACAAGTTTTTGTCTTTACGTTATTGTACTCATTATTAGAATGAGATCTTCTTTTATTGCAAGAGAAAGGCAATGAGATTTCCTCTTAACGGGATAAGGGAAACAAGATTTTCCTTTATCTCATATAAAATTTAACAAAATTTTCTACGTTCAACTCAAGGATTGTTAGATTTTCTTTTGATAAATAAGTTATTCCGTCGATCTCCACATATTTATAAGGGGGTTTGCGTCCCGGTGTTACCTCAATTCCAAGAAGTCCTTTGTTTTAGTCCCATGAGTCAATAACTTAACGAGGCACTCCCTTAATGTGCTGGGATACGACCACTCGATTTCCCATTTAGTTTTTGTTTTGGGACTTTAATTTTAGATGATTTGAATGGGAGTAGTTTTAAAGTGGGAGGAATCAAGGGTATCTCTTGCGTCCGACCATTCATGAGATATTCCTCCGAGTTTCAGTGTGTGCCTTTTTTGTGAATACAGTTCTATTTCTTAATATCCGTCTTTGTTCCCTTTTTTTTTTGTATAAAAAAAATACCTCCAATCCCCCAAGGAATTGATTGTTTTACAGCCGCGTTGCTGTATACTTGAAATGATTGAAGAAGCCGGTGTATTTCTGGTGACATGATAACATAATCAGACATAATTGTTCAAGGAAGAAACAATGGCCCATTTGCCACCAAAGAACTCTGACAAATATATACATGTAAGTAATACCAGTGTAAAACACATTCATTGAATACATCCCTTATTGTTACCTATTCTGCCAACACATTTGTATTCTTGAAAAATGGCTCAGTTGTGAGCGTAACATGAAAAAAATCTGAACTACGGAAAAAATGGTACTTTTTTATGGCCCCCTCTTTCAACAGAGTACTCATGCTCTCTATAAATTATGTGTCTGCCGCTCATGTTAACTTGCTCTCAGGTTAATGAGGAGAGGAGGAACAAATGAATGGGTAAAAATTTTGTTAGCTGTCATATCTAGTCCTATTTTATCAGGTTTTTGTCTTCTCTTGGGGCAGATACAGGTCATTAACCCCTTTTTGTATCTTACCCCGTAGCATACACTATTGTTGCTCATTAGGCTTAACCATCTTACTTGCAGGATGATGCAATCTGGAACTTAGCGGTCTTGGTGCTCGAGCTTTCTGGTCAAACCCTCTGACGCATACGAACCCTGAGATGCATTTCAAATTACATCAATTAGTGGAGAAATAAGGATAGTTGTCTGCATGGGACTATGAACAAGATGCTCAATGGCATCGATATAGCAGAGATGGGTGGGATATTAATGCAGTATATACCTTTCCAGAAGCAGTACTGGATACCTTCAGTTGTCAGGCCTGGCAAGCACAATAGTATTTCTGTAAGCCAGAATTTCTTTTTATATTTCATAGTTTTATGAAATTTTATTTATTTACCTTTGAAAATGGTCGTGACAGAGGTCCCAAAGAAAACTGTCCGTCTTGGCAGGTTCCATAACAAACTTCTTGGAACAACGATAGGATTCATACTGGATTCATGATCCGCGAAAACCTGAGTACAATTAATGATATGTTATCTCCAATTTGCAGAAATGAATTCACTTTCATCTCCGCGAAGATAAATGCAGAATCCTCTTGTGCAGTTTACAAATAGGGAATATTTCTCCAATATTTTGGAGTGCATTGTTACATATACAGAGCTCTTAAGAACATGAATTGTGTTACCTCATTGACCTGGAAATATGTGCCATTAAGCGGGAAACTTCCTCTCATTGCTGTCCTGCAAGGTATCTAAAAGGAGGTAGGCAATTCAGCAAAAATAAACAGAAGAAAAGGGAACCTAATGGCTTATAATTTTGTTTGATCATTGATGATTTTTCACATGTGTGCCCACCAGAATTGTGCCTCTGACCGTTTGAGCCTGTGCTTCTCTTGAACTGCTGCAAGAAAAGCATGTTTTCTTGTCGCACATGCTACCTCCTTCCTGAGATTCGCATTTACTTTCAGGAGGTTTAACTGAGTCTGATGTCTCACCTGGTTAAGATAAAGTTGATTTAGGTATGATAATAGCTATTTTACTGAGATAATCGAGTTATAGTTTTTCTGCGCCTATAATACGACTCTATTCTTTTCTTTTGCTGAGGCTCATTTATTTTGTCTGTGTCAGTGAGAGGAGAAAGGGAAGGGGAAAATTTGACCATAGGTTTATTATATAAGCATTATAAATCATATATATAATATTTTAGCCTCTCATACCATTATGGCAAGAAATGCCTTTGTATTTTCATGCGGGTGAGATTGAACTGTATTAAGTGATTAATTTTATACTAGGTACCTGGTGTCCATATAGCAAGAAGGTATGGACTTGGATCATCAGGTTCTCGTTTGTCCAGCTAAACATTTTAAGAGTTATGGTCAGAGGAGTCATTGCATATGATCTTCAAAATTAAACCAAGACAAGAAACAACTAACCCCTTTCAGTATGGGATGTGAATTCGGGAGTTCATAGCTGCAGGAATATGAATCATTAGTAACAGAAATTTATCCTTCTAGTTACACACTTACATCTAGGCTCAAGATGCTTGATATGGTCGTGATACTTAAGGGAGCAATAACTATGCTATTTTCTGAGTTTGTTTCCTAATAAATTATTAAGGGAAACCATAAATCACTCACCTCTCGCTATTTTTAATAAAAGAAAAGGACTTCTGAAATGTTTAGTAAGCTCTTTCTAGTTTGATTGCTAAGTTTTAATTTCATTATCCAGACCGCTACACGAGATAACATTTTTTGACCCAACATAATTTTGAATGTCACGTAAAATTTCCTCTGTTAGATATCCTACAGTTTCTTCCTTTTCTTATGTTCTAGCAAGAGACTATTACTTACACTTGATGCTCTGTCCGCAGTCGACTCACGTTCTTCAGTTTGGGCATTGGAATAGAAGCAAACTCTGGACTTAGAGCAACTAAGGCTTTGGACATGTCTCCTTGCATTTCCTTTTGCAATTGCATAAAGCTCTGCAAATTTGATGTGAATTCTTCAATGTTGAGCTTTATGACTGGAATCTCATCAGGATCCTCATAATATGCATCCTCGATGTCTCTTTCTGTCAATTCTGTGGGTGGCTCTGGGGTTTTTGGTTCCTCAATGATTGGTTCACTGTTTCTCATTGAATCCTTCCCTTTCTCCGAATTGTCCTCAGATAGAGGAAGTGGCACAGGCTCCATGGTCATGTTATACATTTGGTTAGCGCTTGTTGGGGCGGATGAACAGACTATATGTCTCTCCTCGGTCCCTGGAAGAGCGAGTCTTGCGCTGCCCCAAAAGCATCCGCCAATCAATATTCAAAGGTTTAACAATCAAAATAAGCTTTCTTTCATTGGAAAGCTTCATGTTGTACATACGTTTGAGACATATTAGACGACTAACCTTGCATAAGCACTTGCAAAATGTCGGCATTCACCCCTCATTGGACATGCGTTACAGTTTGGGTCTCTCTTTGTGCAGAAAACCTGTACTCAAAATTTAAGAAAATAATCTTTCGCGAGACATGTTTCACGTGGTTGGCTTGCATTATGATCACCAAGTGGGACTGGCAATCAATTGTCAAATATAGGATCTCACCTTTCCAAATGTTATCAGTTGGTAATGCAGCTCGTACCTGTGATTCCACAACCAAAAATTAGTGGATCATTTTGGGTCGGCAAATATAGGTATGAAATCCTTCTAATTTAATTAATTTTTAAGCTTAGTAAAATTACAAGGATTCTTGATCCAAATGGCAGAGTCTGGGCCAAAGATATTTCTGGATCGATTCCAAAACTGGATATCTGCATAGAAACACATTTAGTTTCTGTAATGATTCACAAGATCTTATACTAATTGCTTTATATATACTTACAGTTCAAGGAGATGCAATTGGAGTGACTCAGGAAGAGGTCGGAGAGGAACCCAACCAAGTCGTACTGCAATCCGTCCAACGTTTGTGTCAACCTAACATGAAGACTAGTCAGAAGAATATTTCTTTTGTTTTCCCTTTATACATGATCTGTACAGGTAACTGCACTTACTGGAAAAGCAACATTACGAAGTGTTAATAAGCGTACACATTCCACGCTCTTTAAGCCCAATCCTCGTATACTTAATAGATAATCCCTGCAGGAAAAATTGTTGATCAAGGGAGAGTATGATTATCTTTAGAAAAAATTGGCATGCCTCCTGCTATATATGTTTCGAGATGGATGATCGGACTAGCTTTTCCGAGGAGACTTACTTGACTTTGTCTGGTTGAACATCTCTCAGCCATTCAAGGTCCATTCTTTCATGGTCTTGAACAAGTCGATTGAGAAAATCCTGCATAATATCCAAGGAATGCAGATTCCAGTGAAGTATGCGGTCGAACTTATCATTAATTGTTTTTAATATTCCAATAAATACCTTAATTCGCTCTGCTAGCATGTTGTTCATTCCTCTTTCCTTGATTGTTTCAGATATCTCACGAACATCAGCATTTCGTAATGCTTCATAATCTATGGAGTCCATTGTGTCCACATTTCTGGCTCTCATTCCAGTTTCTGATTGCACCTTCTTTCTCAAGGCATCCCAATTAAATGAATCTGTCTTTTCCTTCTCAGCCTTTTGCTTGCTTACATGTGAAATTTTGGTGCCGATCTTACTGGATGGAGGACCGTGCGAGGAATGTACTTGGCTAATTTCTGATGATGCAGGAGTTATATTTTTGGAGCGTTTCTGATTATCTGCAACAAAATTTCACTGTAATCAGTTTTTCCATATAAAGACAGTAATGTGGATTTATTTCTATAATTTACCAATTGGTAGTTTACTGGACACTTCAGCCGGTCTGCTGGGGTCTGTCAGAAATTTGTGTTCTCGCTGAAAGGTCTTCTGGGTTCCATTTTTCCTATAATTGACAACATGTTGGTCTTTTCTGCTCTGAGAACATGCCGATAAATAAGTTTGCTGTTCAAAATGTTCATTCAAAATGCCATAGTCCGCCGTTGATGGCTGTAACTTTGGTTTTCCTATATGTTGAGCGATAAAATTCCTTTCAACATTCTGTCCTGAAGTATCATGTCTGTTTTCTACACCTGTTCCATTAGTAAGATTAGCATCTGTTGAGGCCATAGAAGATATGCTTCCTTTTCCAGATACGGTGAGAATATCCCCTTCCAATTTTTCCAAACTCTTTGACATGTTTGGCCAGGAACTAGTGGGCAGGGTAACAGGTCTCTGATGACGCAGCACATTGGCAGCAAATGGATGAATGCATGCACTTTCACTGGTGGTCAGCTGAGTAAATTGTTCGTGCATTGGTTTTTCAAATTGCTGGTGACCAGGCATGGTTCGTGTAATTGGAAATGAACTTCCAATTACTTGTAACTGACATCGCTTGAATGCAGCAATTCTTTCACCCTGCTCATAAAAACTTGAAGGACCATGGTTTCTGCTGAAATTTCCCCCAGTTATTTGATCTTCTGCTTCTGAATTTGATCCTGAACTGGATCTGATATCTTCAGAGGCTTGAAAAACAATAGATTCCGAAGAACTTTGTGATGAAATCATGTCTTCCTCAATTTTTTTGGTCTGATCATTTAATATATAGGTTCTTCTGGTTGTGAAAATTTCTGCCCCGCATTCAGATGATTCACTGGAAGTCACGGAGCTGGGGTTATACACCGGTTCCCTTATCATTCTATGCTCATAAGACGTCCCATCTGGATATGTTATGCGAAATTTTTGTTGTTCAATCAATGAACTTTGCCCATTTTGGCAGCATGATTCTCTTATAGATGTTGTTTTTACTGGGAACTTGGCTGCTAGATGCATGAAAGCAGAGCTGCAAGCAAGGAAAGACATTATGTAAATGTGATTAGCTCCTGTTATCTTGAAAGGCTCTGAAGATTTTGCTAGGAAATCGATTTTACCTTGAAAGATGATCTGAAACATTTTGTGTGAGGAACACTCCTATCACCGAGTCAACAACTGATCCTTTCCATTTGGAAAATCGCCTGTCTCCTGTGAAGATGCAATTCAATCAAGGTTATACCACCACGGATTCATACAATTCGATCAGGTAAATCCAAAAAATTTATGGTCCTTGTTGGGTTTGAAGAAAATATATTGAGCTGGATTCTTTAATTCGAATTTTAGTGTCTTGATAATTACTCAAAATAATCTTATGGTATAGTGCTAATGATGCAGTGGTTTGGAAGCTAATACCTTGAACTAGATGCATCCTTGCGATAAATGAGTCTGCTCGATTACGAAGGACTTGTCTTTCTTTCTCCCACCATTGTTGTTTGTCATCCTCCATTGTTCCTGCACTTTCACTTCCTTCCTTACCCATTAGAAGGTTCCACAGCCTATTTGTCTCTGGATCAAGATCCACTTTAGGTCGCAGCCGGCGCTTTTTGATCAGATCATAAGAAACAATAGCACCATCTCCTCTATATGGAACAAGCTCACTTCGCTCTTCCTGACCAATTTCCTTGCCACCGGTATTGATGTTTAGACCTTTCATACGGTCTATGATATAATCAACTGAAGATGAATTTCTCAACTGTTCTTGTGACCCTGCTCAGCAAAATGATAGTTTTAATTTAAAGAGCATGTTCAGCTTAGTTATGGGGATGACTTATGAAGAGATGGATACCTGTGAATGACTTGGGCGGACGCCCACGACCTCTTGAATGCGCGATCGGTTGCGGCAACACTTTGTTTATACTGGACAATTTGTCAGATGTTTGTCCAGCTATCTGTCTCTTAACTGGCACACGCGCAAGATAATTTACTACTTCATTTCCTCGAGTAGTAGGATCTCTTTTGGATGCAGATTCCAGATTCCAGTTAGTGACTGTAGCAAAAGAATTGGTGCTTTGGGCTTGAGTGAGGTGATTGAAAGTTTTCTGTGCCTTTTCTTTTGCATGAAAATGAGGCGAAGTATGTCGCTGCTGAAACTTGCCTTCAAAATCTTTGGACTTCACGTACCAGTTGCAACTGACCTTGTTGAGTTCATCGTTTTGATATCCGCAGGTGCATCCTTTGATGTCAGAATTTGGTAATCCATCATTCAGGTAAATTGCGGAGCTCTGTGCATGGAGACTCTTACACTTTGCGTCCATTTGTCCTATGTAATCTTCAACAGTTGTAATCCTGGAAGACATGCTGGATTTGGTTCCATGAATTATGCCCTCAATCCTCCTCTTTTTCATAGTTTCTGAAACATTTAGACATATTTTGCTGCTATCACTGCTAGCATGACTCGTGTTAGAAGACCACAGTTGAGATCCCATCAACGTGACAGTTTGAGGTTGTGTCAGCTCGGTGTGGGAATAATCTCTATTGCATCCCTGATTCTCTTCGGCAGGCACCAAATCTTCTAAAAGTTCAGTTTTAGTATGAAGGTTCGGTTGCCTCATTCTGTCTGGGTTTGCTTCATTGGAATTTGCTTCAATGACAAGCTGAACAAGGTCTCCACTCGTAAGCTGATGCAAGTGACTGTATCCATTTTGGCCACCATTTTGGTTGACATTAGAATTTCTCGCATTCAAACTCCTTGCTATGATATTCAACGTATGGCCCTTTGAGGCAGGTGGCGAAGGTGTAGACGGAAGCGGCGATAACTCTGGAGGTGGGATGTGATTTACTGATTGGACACGATTGTATGAATTCTCTATTATATGTCGTGTAGATTTGGCTGCCTTGTTCAATTCTGTAACCCATTCTGTATTGGGAGAATCCAATTTCGAAGTTACAGGAACCTTGCTTCTTTCATCATCCTGTGTCTGGCTACCAACTTTTGTTGCCTGGCTGTCCCTTTCTACTCCATTTTTTAAGTTAAAGTTCAGTACTCTCCTGCATGATTTCACTGTGGGCCCGACATTAGATCCTTCAACATCCTTTGCAGCATCAGTTAATGGAGTTGTTGAAGTTCCAGTGCTGTTTTTCCACACATACTTTCTTTTTCCGGAAGGATTTTTATCTGCGGCTCTATTCCCTGAAGCAGCAGGCTTGGGAGTTCTTTTGGGTTTTCCTTCCACTATTACTTTTGGTCGATGTTTTTTTCTTTTGGGTGGTCTTTGCTGAGGTGTCTTATTCAGATCAATTTCTCCATTTCCACCATCGGAATGAATCTTTTCATTAGGTGGTGTTGAAATGACCATAGATGATGTGCCTGGATTGCTGCTCAATTCATCATGCTTTCCCTCAATTATTTCAGAAGGCTGAATGCAGACAGCGTCATCTTTCTTAAGTTTTTCTGGAGTCAAGCAATTGCTTGCAAAGAACTTTGGTACTTGCATGGGCTGGTTGTTTTTCATCTGCTTTTGCAGATCTGGTGTTACTGGCTCGAACTGAAAGGGCATGGTTCCACTTGAGGATGCCCCTTTTAATCTTTGAGGTAAATTCAGGTTACGGTCAGCATGGTAAGGGACTGTAAATGTATCTGCCAAAATGAAGCATTCTAATTGTTAACTCGATTTTAAGTCCTAAAAAACAGTAAATATACATTTTTACATGAAGTGGATACAATTTTTTGTGCTTCAAAAATTGAAATTAGAAGCTGAGGCTCATATATTTCATACACAGTTGTCGAGTGAGAGACACTCTGCTACAGGAAACGGGTAAGAAACATTATCTTGTCATTTGAAACAGATACACAGCTATTGGCTAAGAGTACGGAAACATAAACAGACTAAGATTATCTGATTCCTACAAAAGAAAGCTCAGAACATGTATCGAACTTATAATTTACTTACTGGTCGAAATTTGTTGTAGGTTGTGATGACCCTCTACGTGCCAGTTTTCATTCAAGATGTGATTTTGAAGGAGTATTGAACTGTTCGAATCATGCATCTTCCCATTGCTTCTGGCCAGAGAATGTTGATTGAAAATGGTGGAATTGCCTATAATACTTGCTGATCTGTTTGGTGGGCCATTGGTTAGAGTGGGAAGTGGATGTTTATTTGTTCCCATTAATTCTGCCAGAGAATCAACTTTTTGAGGAGGAACGACGTCTAAATTCTGCACGTAAGAGCCGACTGCTACACCATATGGATTCAAGATTCTGAGATTCTCAACCGGTGCAACATCTCTAAGACTATGCTCCAGCTCCCATCGGTTCTGCCCTACGAAACTGGTGGGATTCAAATCCTGAGGAATCCTATTACAAGTCTCGACAAAGGTAAGATCTTGCACGTCACGCCCCCGATTCAAATCTATAAAACTGGTTGAATTTAAATTCGGGGGCAACCCGTTGCAGGTTTCAGTGGGAGCAACATTATGATTAAGTTCCCCATGATTTAGCCCTACATGACTACATTGATTGAATCCAGGAGGCAGCTGATTACTAGTTTCATCCTGCAGGAGGTCGGTGTAAATTCCCAGCAAATCGCACCAGTTCTCTGCTACCGCCAGATTTTGCTGCATTTCAGCAGCAACATAACTTGATCTGTGCACACCAGGCTTTTCTGGTGTTGGAGGAACCCAAATATCTCCATTTTTCACCACTTCTTTTTCAAGGGGAATTGACATTCCCCTTTCAATGTTCATATTCGAACTTGCTGGTTCGATTTTCTAGGACACTTACCTAATCTGTTTTGTATATTTGTGGCACATATAACATCCCGACCTGAAATCCAAACCAATTTATCACTAAACCACGCAGCAAAACCACTGATTTGTAAGATTCACATGTGAAAAAAATGCATTATCCTCAAATCAAGATCAATTTAATAAATGCCATCTACTAATTCAGTTCCAAACATCACGCCTTTTTCTCTTTAAATGCTCTTATTACATGCGTGTATCTGTATGCTCCGTGTGTGCAATTTCCAGGTTTTACAGACCCGTCTAGCTGAATTAGCAAATGCACGTTTAAATTAAAACAGTAAATAAATTCAAAATAGAAAAATTGAATCAAAGTCAGGAAATCAGATACCACCATAATTGGAGAATCAGAGTGAATTGGTGGAATATTTAATTCCGAAATTGAAACATACCTCGGTGTAAAAATCCACAAAATCTTGGTAATAATTCTCCCAATTGATTCTGAGTAAAAATGCAATCGCACACTGATATTGGATATTAAAGCATGAAAATTTAATTAAAAATGTGAGACACAATTTAGAGAGAAAAAAATAATAATTATTTCATACAAATAAACTCATCGATCTCTCTCTATATATCCATGTTTTTATGTATGTATGTGTGCTTTTTGTGTGTGTATGCGTGTATTACCGGAGTCAATGCCGGAGAGCCAAGTCAGCTTTCGTTACGAGGAGAGTTTTAGAGAGAGAAAGAGAGACAAGAGAACAGTAGAGAGTGAGAAAAAACTAACAAACAAAAGCTAGTACAGTAAGGCATCCTCTATTTTTAAGAATAACAAAGAATTGTGGGGAAATTTTCATTTTCAGGAATGACAAAACTAAAATTTGCATATTTTGTATTGGTTGCAATAAGATGGAGCAAATGTTAGGTGGGGTGTTGATGGTTTCGCTTATTGTCTGAATTTCGATTACGAATCGTAAAAATCTCGAACGTAATCGTAAAAATCTCAAGCGTGCATATTGTGTTTATTGCGAGAACCTCGAAAACTGAGACGATCTCGTCTTCAACGTTTGATGTTTCAAACCGTATTATACTTTGGTCAAACAAGTTTCGTCTACACAAATTATTAAAAATTAAACATGTTAAGCATCATGATAAACAAATACAATTACTCATTGATAGAACATTTTAATCATCTATTTTTAGATTAAAAAATCATCAATATATTGTTTAATCATTTTTCGTGTTTGAGACATCGATTTCTTTTTTAAAAAAAATTGATGGATCGAATGCTTTATTAATGATTAATCGTATTTTGTTTATTCACGATGTTTAGTACATTAATTTTTAATAATTTATACATACGTAGCACAGTGTAAAACACAAGTATAGTACAAAAATTCTCCGTATTTTGTTACGGAAGTCGGTGGAAATAACTACTGTATTTATAAATTTTTTGCGTATTTTATTAATATAATATAGGATAACGACAATTACGTTGCTTTCTTGAAACGAGAAAAAAGAAAGTGGTTTTTTTCCTCGTATATATGTATATCTATACATATGTATTATTTTTATTTTAGTTATATATA